>NC_084802.1:239585732-239885732 GCF_963169125.1 Humulus lupulus | reverse complement strand
CTCCTACTCCCGGATCCTGCGTAGCAGGAAATACTCTCCGTAGGACAAGGTCCCCAACTTCGAATGCATGGCTCTGGACTCTCGTGTTAAAGTGTCGGGCTATCTTGCCTTGGTACATTTTTAGTTGGACCTGCGACTGCTCCCGGAGCTCTTCGATCATGTCTAAGGACTCCTGGAGGAGGGCATGGTTCCGGGTAGGATCGTAGGTGTCTTTCCTGTGAGAGGGGATCATAGTTTCTACTGGGATGACGGCCTCGCAACCGAAGGTCATGGAATAAGGCGTGTGCCCCGTCGAAGTTCTCTCTGTTGTGCGATAAGCCCAAAGTACTCGCGGAAGTTCTTCCGGCCAGTGAGCCTTGCAGGCTTGGAGTTTTTTCTTCAACGTGGTCTTTAATATTTTGTTTACAGCTTCCACTTGTCCATTAGCCTGGGGTCTGGCGACTGCGGAAAAGCTTTTGATAATTCCATGCGAAGCACAGAAGTTCGTGAAGTGTTCACTGTCAAACTGCTTTCCGTTGTCGGACACAATTTTCCGTGGAAGCCCAAAACGACACACTATATTCCTGATGACAAAATCCAGTGCTTTTTTAGATGTGACCGTGTTCATAGGTTCAGCTTCAGCCCATTTGGTGAAGTAGTCTACCGCGACTATGGCGTACTTCACTCCACCCTTTCCAGTGGGGAGGGAACCTACTAGGTCAATGCCCCAAACGGCGAACGGCCAGGGGCTGGTCATTAGGGTAATTTCCGTAGGCGGCGCTCGCGGAACCTTGGCGTACCTCTGGCACTGCTCACACTTCCTGACATAATCCACACAATCCTTCTTCATGGTGGGCCAGAAGTATCCTTGTCGAAGGATTTTTTTGGAGAGGCTCAGCCCGGAGGTATGATCGCCACAGAAGCCTCCGTGAATCTCATGGATGATGGTGCTGACTTCGGTTCTGGCAACACACCTAAGGAAGGGTATGGACAACCCCCTGCGGTAAAGCTTTCCATCCATAACCACGTATCGGGGAGCTTGATACTGGAGCTTCCTTGTGTCAGCTTTATCGGTGGGGAGTTCTCCGGTGGTGAGAAATCTGAGGATGGGTCCTATCCAGGAGTGGGAATGGTCGATGATGGCATTTATCCTTCGCGTCTCAGTACTGGGGGCTTCTAAGTGCCCGATGGGGACTAAGCCATACTGTTCAATCTCCGGGTCCGTTGCAAGCTTGGCCAGCGTGTCCGCAAGTGAGTTTTGGTCCCGGGGGACCTGGCGGATTTTGTAGCCTTTGAAATGCTGCAGTAGGTCGCGGGAGAGAGACACGTAGGCAGCCATCCTTTCGCCTTTCGTCTGGTATTCCCCGGATATTTGGTTTACCACAAGTAGGGAGTCGCTGTACACTTCGATTTTTTGGGCTCCGACTTCTCTGGCCAGTCGTAACCCAGCTAACATGGCTTCGTGTTCTGCCTCGTTGTTGGATGCTGGGAATGCGAAACGGATGGCGCTCTGGAGCTGATGCCCTTGGGGAGATATTAGGATAACCCCCGCTCCAGCTCCTTTTTCATTTGAGGCTCCGTCTACGTAGACCTTCCAGGTGGGAAGTTCCGGGACAGGATCTTCTGGGAGGTCATTCATTCCCGAGCACTCCACAATAAAGTCCGCGAGAGCTTGACCTTTTATGGAAACACGCGGTTGGTAGTGGACGTCGAACTGGCTTAGTTCCATGGCCCACTTAAGCAATCTGCCAGAAGACTCGGGCTTCTGCAGGACTTGTCGGAGAGGGTGGTTGGTGAGTACTTTGATGGTGTGCGCCTGGAAATATGGCCTCAGCTTCCGTGAAGCGATCAGCAAGCAGAGGGAGAGTTTCTCGATCATCGAATATCTGGACTCGGCGTCCAATAACCTCTTGCTTACGTAATACACAGGGAGCTGGATACGGCCATCTTCCCGGACGAGAGCGGCACTTACTGCGTGCTCAGTCACAGCTAGGTATAAGAACAACGCCTCTCCTTCGACCGGCTTGGACAGAATGGGGGCTCGGGTTAAATGTTCTTTGAGGTGTTGGAAGGCTGCTTCGCATTCGGGGGTCCACTCGAACTTCTTGTTCCCTTGCAGAACATTGAAGAAGGGGATACACTTGTCGGTGGCCTTGGATACGAAGCGACTGAGAGCAGCTATCCTTCCGGTAACGCTCTGGACATCCTTATGCTTCCGGGGGGAAGGCATATCTATGAACGCCTTTATTTTCTCAGGGTTGGCTTCCACGCCGCGGGAGCTGACAATAAAACCGAGGAACTTCCCAGACGAGACCCCGAAAGTACATTTCTTTGGATTTAGTTTCATCCCGTACTTTCGGATCACGGCGAAAGCTTCCTCAAGGTCGTTACTGTGGTCCCCGGAGGTCTTGGACTTTACCAACATGTCGTCCACGTACACCTCCATGTTCCTCCCCAGTTGGTCCTTGAACATTCTGTTTACCAGACGCTGGTAAGTTGCCCCAGCATTCTTCAAACCGAAAGGCATGACCACGTAACAGTAGACACCCTTATCCGTGAGGAAGCTGGTGTGTTCCTGGTCCGCGACATGCATCTTGATCTGGTTGTATCCGGAGTACGCATCCATGAAGGATAAGAGTTCGTACCCGGAAGTAGCGTCCACCATCTGATCGATTCGCGGGAGAGGGAAACAATCTTTCGGGCAGGCCCTGTTTAGGTCCGTGAAGTCAATGCACATTCTCCAGGACCCATCGGGTTTCGGGACCAGAACTGGGTTGGCCAACCACACGGGATAGTGCGACTCCTGGAGAAAGCCTATGGACATCAATTTGTCCACTTCAGCTTTGACGGCTTCGGCTCTCACTGGGTCTAGTGGCCTCCTCTTTTGGCGAATTGGAGTTGCAGCTGGGTCTATGTTGAGTGCGTGGCACGCAACATTGGGATTAATCCCCGTCATATCAGCGTGGCACCATGCCAGGATATCCTGATTATCCTTCACAGTGGCCACGATCTTATCTCGAACGGCCGACGGCAGGTTTTTCCCCACCTGAATGACCTTGGTGGGTTCTCCCGGATTGAGGATCACCTCTTCGACTTCCTCCATCGGCTCTATTGCTTTCTCGATTCCCACTCTTGGGTCGAGTTCGTCAAAGTATGCCTCCTGAGCATCCCTAGTTTCTGGCAATACTTCCGCCAAAGGAATGGCAGCAAACGTCTCTCGGACCGTGTAGACGGCTCGGACGGAGACGTTATAACAGCTCCGTGCACTTCTCTGGTCTCCTCGGAGGGTGCCAATACGCCCATCGTCGCAGGGAAACTTCAAGCATAAGTGACGTATCGAGGTTATGGCCCCACAATCGATCAGGACCGGTCGGCCTAAGATGGCATTATACGCCGTGGGGCAGTCGACCACCACGAATGTGCTATGCTTGAAGGCAAAAAAGTCGCTTTCTCCTCTGAGGGTGACCGGAAGTTGAATTTTGCCTAATGGCATGAGTGCGTCCCCATTGAAACCTTGAAGCTGGATGGGGCATGGGGCCAGGTCCGTCTCGGTCAATCCGATCGCGTGGAAGGCCGCTTTGAAGAGGATGTTCACGGAGCTTCCGTTATCGATCAAGACCCGTGAGACCTTCTTATTGGCAATCTGGGCTTCCACCACGAGGGGATCGTTGTGGGGGAAGTGCACATGTCGAGCATCGTCCTCCGTGAAGGTGATGGGAAGATCCATCATTCGGGGATGTTGAGCAGGTGATTGGACCAAGGCGCACATCTCCTCGGCGTGCTCTAACTCCCTCAAGTACCTCTTCTGGGAATTGCGGGTGCTTCCGGCAAGGTGTGGTCCTCCGGAAATGGTGGCGACGTGTCCGTCAACGGGTGGCGGAGCAAGGCCGGGCGGATATGGGTTGCCTGGCCCTGGAGCCAACAAGGCAATGGGCGCCGGAGCAAGTGGAGGAGGAAGTGCTGGGAACTGAGACCCGGGAGCTTGGGGGTGACCGGCTCCAGGAGCGCTAGCGGCCCCCCTCTGTCCCGGTGAATATGCAGCTCCGTGAACTACCCCCTGTCCGGGATAGATTATGGGTATTCTCACCCACTGACCGAGGTGTCCCGCTCTTGCCAGGGACTCGATCTCATCCTTCAGCTGAAGGCACTCATTCGTGGTGTGCCCCACGTCTCCGTGGAACTCGCACCTCTTATTGGAGTCTCGCGGACGCCTTCCTCCGTGAGACACTTTCGGGGGCTTCCTGTAGTTGACCATATTACAGGTCGCCCGATAGACATTCTCTCGCGAGTCTATCAAACTGGTATATTCCGTGAACTTGGGCTCATAATCCTTTCGGGGTTTCTTTGAATGGTCTCCCCGGTTGGAGTTTTTTCCGCTTCGTTTGCTCCGCGATTGGCTCAAACTTCGTTCCGGGGCTTCCGCTTGCGGCTGCGGCATGCTAGGAGCGATACTACATCCGGTTTGTACCGCTCCATACCCAGAGAAATGGGTTTGACCCGGCGTCTGAGCAGACGCGGAAGGCCCATACACACTCGGAGTGAATCGGGCTCCTGGAAGCGTGAGGACTGGTGCGGGAGCTTGCGAAGCAAAGCTCGGCGCAGTCACGGAAGGGGTTGGAGCCGGGGGAACTCCAAAGGCTTGCTGGTAGGCATCCTCAAGGTTGATGATTCCTTGAGCTTTTGACATGAATTCGGACAGGGTTTCTGCCCGTCTCCTTTGCATTTCCCCCCATAGCAGGGAGCCGACAGTAAGGCCCGATTGAAGGGCGATCAGCTTCATGTCATCGCTGACCTTGGTTTTTGCAGCAGCTTCCATCATTCTCTGAATGAAAGCTTTGAGGTTCTCAGTGGGTTGCTGTTTGATGTTGGTTAAGGAACCAACCTCCATGTCGTGGTCGCGGGCAGCAATAAACTGCCTCCTAAACGCGGACTGTAGCTCCTTCCAACTGTGGACTGATCCGGGAGCTAATCTTTTCCACCAGTCCTCCGCAGACTTGGTAAGGGTGAGTGAGAAGCACATGCATTTGGCGTCCTCACTGACGCGCGCCACTTGCATCATTTTATTGTATTTAGCTAGGTGGGTATGCGGGTCTGTCCTCCCATCATATAATTCTTTGTGAGGCATTTTGAAGTTATCCGGGAGGGACGTTTCCGCGATCCTCCTAATACATGGTTCCGGGTCTTCCTCCTCAGAATCTGACAGGGCCCCACTTTGCTTCCGGACCAGCTTGGTCAAGGCAGCAATCTGTTCCTCGAGCCTCTTCGTATCACTTTCCGGGAGGTCACGTCCCCGGAGCTTGTCATTAATATGATTTCGGAGGTCATCTCCGCGAGGCCGGGCTTTTTCCCCTTTGGCCTTCTCATACTTGGCCTCCAACCTTCTTCTTAGGTCCACCGTGGACCAGCTATCTTCGGAGTGCGAGTTCGCAGCCCGACCGTCCTGATTGACGGAATCACTGGGGCGGTTGTTCCTTCCCCTAGGCCTGGGTGCCTTAGCACCGGGCCCTTTAGGCACAGAGTGCCCCCTTGGGGCTGAAGGGCGTCTGGGCTTAGGAGCGCCAGAGACCTTCTGCGCGCGGGGGGGGGGGGGCAGTCGGCCTGGTGATTCACGCCTTTAGGAGGTGCAGGGGCGTCAGCGCGCACAGGCTCTCCAACTTTTTCTTTGCCCTTGTTAGGGGCGGCTTTGGATGGTCCAGCAGCGGCTGGATCCGGCATGGGGGCATCAGCACCACCTCGAACAGAGGTATCCTCGTCCGAGTCGCCTAGATCTCCGAACTTACTTTGGAGGCGTTCCATCATGCGTTGCATTCTTTCGGAGACGCGCTCCTGCTCAGCAAGCTTGGCCTTAGTGGCCACCAGTTCTTCGGCTACTTGGACCAGTTCTGGGTCCTTCTCATAGTAGCAGCCGTCCTTGTAATAACCGTCTTGGACATACTCTTCTTCGTCTTCTAAGTATGTTGTATCTTCAGTACTGACCTGATCCTGGCGGGATGTCGGGTCTTCACCTCGGTAGTCTAAGGGTTCGCTCTGCACCACATCTTCCATCACGGTATCGGGGTTGACCGTAGCATTTTTGTCAACAGCGGATTTTCGCGTAGTCACCATCTCTTTAGTACGAAGTGAATACAAAAAACGTACACAGAAAAAGAGCTGACTAACAACTTCCTACAGCTCTCAATGAAAGCACCAAAATGTTTACCGAGTTTTTCGGAAACGAATAACTAACAGAATAATAAAAAGATAAGAACTGTAGAAATACTGAAATGTAACTAAACAAACAGTGTTTTTACGTGGTTCAGGCGTTAACAAGCCCTAGTCCACGAGTCGATGTTATTATACTTGGAAAAGATTACAGTAAGATGGCTGGTGCATAAGAACTTCACACACTCACAATGTTTCTCTCGGGTTCTCTTGAAGAAGATGAAGCTAGAGAGATTTTGGTAGAGTTTTTGCTATCTGATCTCTCCCCCCTCCTTCTTGTAAAAGGAAGGAGTCTTTATAGCTAGGGTTTCGGATTAGGGTTTTTCTCTACGTACATGAGTCTTAATTACACCAGCCATAAATAGGGGATACAATTACTGTAGTAGCATGGCTACCAGACTCTATGTGGGTATATTTACGTGAAAGTATGGGGAACACACAAAGTCAGCCGTCTTTTCCAAGTTGTCAGCGGAACAGTAGGCGAAAAGGTACCCTTAGGCGTGCTGGGATGTGTGCGGCTTTGACCTGACGGGCGTGTCAGGCGGGATCCTGTGTCAGACGGATATCATTCCAAATATGCCTTCTCCCGGACTCGACCGTTCGGTTTTGTTCTGTGCGGGGCACGGAACTGTTTCCGCGGAGACCACTCGAAGAGCCTCTCCTGGAAGGGGCCTCCCCGAGGGGTATCCTTCGGGAGTCCGGGAGAGTTGACGAGTTTCCGTGTTGTGCTTGTTTGGAAGAGTAATCCGGATACTAGACAGGAGAGGCGAAGCCTTTCTGTCCATCCGCGAGCTCTGGTCACCCTCCGTGAAAGACATCGATAATTCTGCTTCCCCGAGGTCATCAATCTAAACGCTATCCGGAAATCTGGATAACAGTACCTAAGAATTTGGGAAAGAAAAACAATTCCATAACACAATTAGACAATATGGCAACTCAATCAACAAGAGATATCTATGCATAAAATTAGTAGTAGTACACAAGGCTCATTATCCTTTTGTTGTACTCTAATTTTAGCACAAGCTCATTTACTTAGCTCGGGTACAACTGACAGATAAATATGTGGAAAGATAACCAAGTAGGATATCTAATTGTTATCCATGTGGACAACTCAAGATTCATAATGGTCAGACCTAGTGTTAGGCGTCCTGACTTTACCATGAACTAAGAATAAGATAGCTGTCAAAGCGCTAGCTCGGGGTCAGATAGCTGTCAGAGCACAAGCTCATGAGATATATGCAGCTCGTGGTGATTCAAATATAACACATATTAAAGGATCCCCAAAGATTCGGGATTTGTTTATACGCTTATTCATGACCAGACTGTCATATTTATTATCCGAGATAGCAGGAATATATTTATTTTGGTATCAAATCATATCCCAACATAAATGTGAATGATTTATGTTAAATATAGATATTATGTAATTACGTGATTGACTCATGCTTACCCAAACCTGTTCATAGAATTCCCCTATCAATCTTGGGAATATTGAACAGGGGAGGGAGAGACCATTATTCTGTAATACTGAAACTCTACCAAAATAGAGTGAAACAGCAATAATATTGACTCGTGGACTTGGTGGATTTTAACCACTGAACCACATAAAAGTTTTGTGTTCTTGAGCGAATTCTTGTTATTTTCGTTACGATTTACCATCAAGCATTAATTTGCCCTTATTATATCTTAATACACTATTGGCGAAAAACTACGTCAACAGTTTGGTGCTTTCATTGAGAAAAAATTAGTGCTTCACCAAAATCCCAGTCGAGTTCCATCATGGTGCTCACTTGCTCAATGCATGATAATGAGATAGAACAGCCTGGTGGGTAGGAGGCCCATCATACCGCTGCTCCGAATGAACATGGCCCTGAGATTCAGCAACGTTTGGGAAAATAACCGGCAGGTCAAGGAAACACTAGGAGTTTGGCGTCATTACCGCCAAACCCAAACCCAGGCTATCTAACAGCCACTGAGATGGAGAATATGCAATTGAGGAGCCATCTTGCTAGGGAAAACAGGCAGATTGAGGAGATTTTGGCTCGGTTACCCCCTCTTGCAAGCGACGTTTATGTCGGAAAGAGGCAAAGTGGGTCTCATAAGTCCCACAGGAATAATCGATCCAAACTGAGTCGATCAGTCAGAACCGCTACTCCAAGTTCTATACCTGCAGGGAGAGATCACTAGAATGCTCGACCAACCAACCATCACAGGGGTCGTCAGCATGTCAGTCGGTCGGTTAGGACTGCAACCCTAAGTTCGGTGTCTTCTTCACAAGTCCCCAGGAAATCCCATGATAATCCACGAGGAGGGGCTGAGATAGCCTCACAAAGACAAAATGCTCCAACAAATCCTCCTACGCCACGATCGGATCACCAGGCACAGAGAAGTAGAGACATTGGAGTAGAACAGAGGCGAGCTAATTTAGTCCGTCCTGATGGAACGAGGATAGCCTCACCAATAAGGCATCCCTCGTCACCTATAAGACATCCAAAACCACCTTGTCCTCAATGGGATATTCCAGCTCATGGAGACAGTAGGAGAAATCCTGCCCCATCTGCCAATACTTACATCCTACGAACACGTGTTGAGAATCCAAGTCCTCAACCCCAGCCGCGAGTTGTAAGCTTC
The DNA here is from genome assembly GCF_963169125.1 of Humulus lupulus. Lineage (NCBI taxonomy): Eukaryota > Viridiplantae > Streptophyta > Magnoliopsida > Rosales > Cannabaceae > Humulus > Humulus lupulus. Next base: position 239,876,921 of record NC_084802.1, on the reverse strand, counting down.
ACAAATGGGAGTTACTGGACCAAAGCCATCGTAGCGGCAAGTCCGAAAGAGACCTAAGGAATCATTTGAGTTCAGCGCAGAGCCCTCGATATGACCCACAACCCGATTTGTGTGATCATCTGAACTCATAGAGAAGGTATCCAGCTCGAGATGAAGATATTAGCTATACACAACAAGAGGGACATTCGTCCATAGTACGCAATAACGGGAATGCCCCGCAAAACCAAGCTCAAGCTTGGAGGGACAATAACCCATCAAGCATATACGATAGGGTGGGAGCTATTGAACAGCCCCCAGTTAACCTAGGGACTAGGGGCCAAACCCTCGAAAGACTAGCTTTGATGGAAGAGCAAATGAAGAGGCTTTTTTCCGGAAAAGAAAAGGATGATTGCGATTCAGATGATCAGATGAGGAGCTTGAACCTTTTGCTCCAAATATTGCGGCGGCCACGTAGTCGATAGGATTTAGAATGCCACATCTATCAACATTTGATGGAGACGGGGATCCGTCAGATCACATCGGAATGTTTAACACTATGATGGTGGCTCACACTGTCGAGCTCGATCTAAGGTGTATTTTTTTCCCTGCAACTCTGGTCGGGCCAGCTAGGCAGTGGTTTAAAAAATACAAGAGGCATTCTATAAGCTCATGGAAGAAGTTTTCTTCTGATTTCAAAAAAGCATTCTAAGCTTCCCAAGCAGCTCGGGTTGAGGCTGACTCATTAGCTAACGTAAAGCAACAACCTGGCGAGACGTTGAAGGCATACTTGAGTAGATTTGTCAATGTTGCTACACGAGCTAGGGATGTTGATGACAACTCCAAACTCATGGCAATGAGGATAGGAATCCTCATCGGAGGTGACCTATGGCAGCAACTCCAAAGAAAAGGAGTTAAAAGTGTGGATGAATTCTTAGCTCGGGCTCAAGAGTGGATAAATCTCAAGGAGGCGCAAGATTCTATTGTAGTAACCAGCCAGACCCCTACTCAACCCATTGGAGCAGTAACGGATGTGCCCGCCACGACCCAAATCGTTACCTAGAATAACAAAGGGGGGAATAACAAAAGAAAAGGGAATGGTGAACCCGACCAGAGCGGCATGAAAAAAAAGCCCGCAGAGAAGTTGAAGCCTATCTACGCAACGTATACCAACCTAACGGACACATGTGAGCACATTTTTCTGGCCAACTCTAGTCGCCTTCCATGGAAGAAGCCAGAACCATTGAAGAACCAGAGGGCGAAGAGAGATCCCTCAAAATTATGCCGCTTCCACAACAACATCGGTCATAACACTGATGATTACCAGCAGATGAAGAATGAGATTGAAACTCTCATTAGGGCAGGACCTTTGGCCCAGTACGCCCAAAATCGAGTGAATCCGAGTCAGACTGCTGGGCAGAACCCGCTACCTATTCCAGAAGCTCCGACAAACCAACCCGAAGCTCAAGAAAATTAGGTCAACCCTCCTCCAATAGTAGGGGGAGATATAACCACCATTGAGGGAGGACCTCATTTGGCAGGCATGAGCAGCGGGGCCCAAAAGAGGTACATTAATGAACTGAAGTCTCATAACGGGGTGGAGTTCATCCTGGAGCAACGATTATCAAAACAGCAGCGATTGGAAAAATAACCAATCATTTTCACGGAGAGGATGCTAGCCACGTCCAATTCTCGCATAACGATCCACTAGTGGTAACCGTTCAGCTAGCGAACCGAAGGGTCCAATGAACACTAGTGGATAACGGAAGTTCTGTGAATCTACTTTTTAGGTCCACCTTAGAAAAAATGGGGTTATCAGTAACTAATTTAAAGGCAACTTCAATGACTCTGTACAGGTTTTTGGGTGAGGGTCAGCAACCAACGGGACGATTGGATTGGTGGTGACATTGGGAGAAGAGTCATGAACTATTTCCAAATTACTCGAGTTCGTGGTAATCGATTGTTTGGCTGCATACAACACAATTTTGGGTCGACCTGCGCTGATGTCATTTGAGCCATAACCTCTATCCACCACCTGGCAATGAAATTCCCCTCGGCTGCGGGAATATGCATAGTTAGAGGCGATCAGCTCGCTGCCAGGGAATGCTATAGCATTTCCATGAAGGGAAAATCACAACCCAGGCAGCAAGTGATGGTCATAAATGTGACAGTCAGTATCTCGTGATCCATACGGGGAAAGACCGGGTAAAGCTGTGCAATCCCACACCGCCTGGGGAAGGTTAAGTGTGATGATTCTAAGACTGTGTAGGTATGGGACTACACAATTGAAGAGGGCTTAAATGGATTAATGGGTACTACCTTTGCCAACAAGATGCATCTTCTTTTCGGTAGCCCATCATTCGAGAACTCCAAAGTTAAGCGTGCTTGACCTTGGGGACTGTGTAGGAAAGACTCGTGTTGGTTTGTAGGGCCAGTCATCATTCCAGGAAGCAGCCATAGTGACATGGGGCATTACAATAAATGACGGAGATGAGGAGATCCAGGAAGTAGAAGTTACTCATGGGATGGAAGAACCTCAACAAAAAGAGGATAGTGAGGTCGGCCAACACGGTGACATTGACCCACGGACAGGCGAAGACAGATCAGAGCTCGAATCCATAGAAGAGCTCGAGGAAGTAAACACCGATCCCAAAGAAGCTTCAAGAGTCGTAAAGATTGGAAAGAACCTTGACGACAAAAGGAAGAAGGAGCTGGTTAATTTCTTACAGAAAAATCTGGAAGTCTTCCCATGGTCGCATGAAGATATGGTGGGAATAAGTTCGAATATAATAATGCACACCTTAAATTTGGACAAGAATGTGCCTGCAAAATCCAAAAAATGGAGACATTTAGGAACGGTACGAGCTGAAGCCCTTGAGGAAGAAGTAGCTCGATTATTAAAATGCGAGTTTATCCAGGAGGCAAAACACCCGATCTGGGTTGCCAATCCCGTGTTGGTACTGAAGCCGAACGGGAAGTGGAGAACCTGTATCGACTTCTCCGATCAAAATAAAGCTTGTCCCAAGGACTATTCCCACTGCCAAGGATTGACCAGTTGGTAGACGCCACGGCAGGTCATGAGCTCATGTCCTTCATGGACGCGTATTCTGGATATAACCAGATCACAATGAACCCTGTGGACTAGGAGCATACTGGTTTCAAGACCGAACATAACGTATATTGCTACAAAGTTATGCCATTTGGGTTGAAAAATGCTGGGGCTACGTACCAACATTTGGTCAACAAAATGTTTGCTAACTAGATCGAGAGAAATATGGAGGTGTATGTCGATGACATGCTTTTCAAGTCAAAGACTGCCAATAACCATGTATCTGATCTGGAAGAAAGTTTTGGAATATTAAGGAAATATGAGATGAAGCTGAATCCTCAGAAATGCACCTTTGGGGTGGCATCTGGAAAGTTCCTTGGCCTCATAGTCTACACGAGGGGAATAGAGGCTAACCTTGAAAAAAATCAGATCGTTATTAGAAATGCCTTCGCCCAGGTCCCGTAGAAGTTCAAAGCTAACTGGAAGGGTGGCAGCTTTGAATCGACTCATTTCGAAATCCACTGACAAGTGTCTCCCATTCTACAACTTGCTCAGAGGAAACAAGAAATTTGAGTGGATCGAGGAGTCCGAACAGGCGGTCCACGATCTAAAAATGCACCTGGCCGAGCTCTCGGTATTATCTAAACCTATGTCTATAGAATCTTTGTTCCTTTATTTGGCTGTAACAAAGAATGCAGTCAGTGTCGTGTTAGTTCGAGAAGAAGACAGTGCTCAGAAACCAGTATATTATGTAAGCAAGAGACTTCTCAGAGCCAAGTCATGATACGCACTGATAGAGAAGCTAGCAGTCTGTTTGACATTGGCTTCCAGAAAGCTCCGACCATATTTCCAATCCCATTCAATCAATGTCTTAACCGACCAACCTTTAAGGCAGGTTTTGAAAAAACCTGAAACGTCGCGAGGTCTCTTAAAATGGTCCATCAAACTTAGCCAGTTTGAGATATTGTACATGCCACAAACCTCAATTAAGAGTCAGGCCCTTACTGACTTTATGGCTGAATGCACCGGTTTTCATGAAGAGTTCTTGAGGGAGCCAGTGCAGGAATTATGGAAAATCTTCGTTGACAGATCGTTAAACGAGAACGGATCAGGAGCTGGGATCATTTTAATCTCACTAGAAGGTCATCGATTTCATACAACTCTGAGATTTGGATTTGAGGCATCCAACAACGAAGCATAATATGAGGCCTTACTGGCAGGGCTAAGGGTGGCGAGAGAGCTCAAGGCGAAATCCATCCAATGCTATAGCGATTCCCAACTCGTGGTCAATCATGTATTGGGAGAGTATCAAACTCGAGGTACCAAGATGGAGGCCTGCCTAGCTAAGGTAAAGGGAGAGCTGTCTGAATTTGAGTACAACTATTGAACAAATACCCCGCACACAGAACTCTAACGCTGATGCTTTGGCACGACTTGCTACCACAAGAGAGGCTAAGACATTGAATGTAGTGCCAGTGGAGTTCTTGGAGAGCCCGAGTGTGACGGGAGAAATGATAGAGGTTGGAATGGTCAACATAAGACTAACCTGGATGACTCCCATAATTGAATACCTCGCGAATGGAAAGCTATCTGATGACAAAAAAGACGCGAGAAAAATACTCTATCAAGCTCCACGGTACGTAATAGTAGATGGAACTTTATATCAGTGCGGTCATTCATTGCCTCTCCTGTGATGTGTTTCGCCTGAGGAAGCCAAAACCATTTTATAAGAAATGCACGAAGGCTTTTGTGGAGATCATGATGGGGGGCAAAACCTGGCACTGAAGATACTAAGACGGGGCTATTTTTGGCCCACTTTAACGAAAGACTTGATCTCATATGTTTAGAAGTGCAACAAATGCCATCGTTTCACCATAGTTGCTCGAGCTGCTCCAGTCGAGCTAACGATGATTTCATCCCCGTGGCCATTTGCAGTATGGGGAATCGACCTAATAGGTTCCCTACCAATGGGAAAGGGAGAAGTTCGATATGCGGTGGTGGCGATCGATTATTTCATGAAATGGGTAGAAGCTGAGCCTCTGACAACCATCACCTCAAAAAGGGTCCTGGATTTCATAGTGAAGAATATTATATGTCGATTTGGACTTCCTAAGAAAATTGTGTCAGACAACGGAACGCAATTTGATAGTGAACTCTTCACTGACTTCTGTGAAAAATATGGCATCACGAAGAGTTTCTTGTCGGTGGCATGCCCACAAGGCAACGGGAAGGTCGAGGCTGTAATCAAAACCCTTAAGGCGAGCCCGAAGAAGAGGTTAGACTAAGCCAAAGGACTATGGCCAGAACAGCTCCTACAAGTACTTTGGGCCTACTGAACTTCTCATAGGACCTCCACGGGGCATAATCCTTTTTCCTTAACTTTTGGAAGCGAGGCCATGCTTCTAATCGAAGGCATGGTAGCTACTCACAGGCAAAGGAAATTTAATCAAGAATAGAATGACGGGCTACTTAATGCATCCCTCGATCTGATCGAAGAAAAACGAGAGGAATCGCAGTTACAGCGCACCCATTATCAACAAAAAAACACTCGCTATTTCAATTCTAAAATTAAGGGGCGCAAACTTGGATTGGGCGACCTAGTTCTCCAAAGGGTCTTTTTGTCAAATAAAGACCCCAAGGATGGTGTATTAGGCCCGAACTTGGAGGGACCATACCAGATCATAAAAGTCTTGCATGAGGGAACTTTCAATATAGCTCGATTGAATGGGGAAGTAGTCCCACAGACCTAGAATGCTCTGCACTTGAAAAAGTATTATCAATAGTACCACCATCAATGTAAGGATTATTTATAAAAGGCATTTCGATTAAATAATAGATGGATTATTTAATAACCATTTCTTAGTGTTATTATTGCAAGCTTGTGTTCTCATATTTGTAAAGAAACCAAGAAAGTTTATACATTCTAGTTACTTGGGAGCACATAATCGAGGTTGGAAAAATTAAGCTTGCTCGGATAAGGTTCAAAACTTAGAAAGCTTGGAAAAATTGATTAGTCAATGGCTTTTTAAAGCTCAAGTTTTCAATAAACCTAGCGCGAACTAAGTTTAATTCATTAAAAACCCTGGATATAACAAAACTCGAGGCCTGATTCTTAACAGGTACGATGCAAATAAGCGAACAAAAACTTGGACATAACCAAGTTTGGTAAAATCTATCTCAATCTAAAGTTGATCCCTAAAATTTCGAATGTACAAGAGTCTAAGGGTTCATAAACATGGTAAGATAATAAAGGAAAGACAAATAGATCACAAGTTGGATATATATTGAAATAAAACAAACAAATATATTGTCGCATCGAGGAGAAATAACGTCGAGCTAAGCCTGAAGACAATTATTTAATACCAAAAGATTGTTAGACAATTATAAAGAAAATCATAAATGAGATCATGGGGCCCCGTCAGCTCACCCTGCCAACGTGACCTCCTCACCATCTCCCTCTGCTGCTCCGGAAGCCTCACTAGTCTCTGAGGGTTCTTGCAAGAACCGAGCCTTAAATTTAGCAAGGTATGGATCCCACAACCTGGGCTCCATAAAGGAGAAGTTCCCGTCTTGGTTGAAAGCTCAGCAATGGTAAAGCATCTCCTCCATGGCTGAAGATGACGGTGTCATTTCCTCCTTGGCTTTAACTTCGGCCTCGAGTAGTTTCGGTTTGAACTCACCATTCTCGACCTGAAGCTGTTTAGCATGGTCGTTCGCCTCTACGACCCTAGTTTGGGAGGCAGATAGTGCGGTTTTTGCGGCCTGTTCGCTTTCTTGGGAAGAGATAAGAGCAGCCTTAGCAACATGCTCATTTTTCTGAGCAACTATCAAGGCAACTCTGGTGGCCTGCTCACCTTCCTTGGTAGAGGCCAGCTCAGCTCAGAGCTCTTCATTTCTGGCCCTAACACAAGCTATGCTTCGATATTGGGCCAGGACAGACTATAAAATAACAAAACAAGTAAAAAATATAAGAGGCAGAACACAGACAAAAAATCAGATGTGGGAGAAGGACTCATAGTGAGATTCATCCCCATAGCAGAATTGAGGACATCCTCCAGGCTGCGCTCCTCAATGGCCCTCAGATCCCTCGCACTGGCTTTGTATGCATGGCCCACCATATGAGTCGGTGTCTCATACAGGATACCCCAAAAGGCTTTGGGGATCTTTTCCAAGTCCTGGGGCTCAACCGGTATTCGGACAGTGGGGGCATCGGCTTGTATTACTTGGGGAGGAGGAGGCATGTGTCAAGAGGGAGGAGGAGGAACCTGCCCAATGGTGACGGAAGTCACCGGAGCTGGTTCCCGAGCGGAGCTCGTGTCTTTACCCTTAGAGGGGGATTTCGTAGTATCCCCTGTTTTAGGGGTGGCCTTCTTCGCCACCCTGGGCCTCTTCACGATGGGGCCAATTCCAGACTTTTTAGTTTGAAAGGTAGTCCTTAGGTCGGGGGCTCTTGTCGATTCCATCTCTTCGCCTAAAATGAACAAAAAAGTTAATTCACAAAAGAAATGTTTCAAAGATATAAATAGAAAAAGAAATAGGGAAGATAAAGATCCTACCCTCGGGGCTGGGGGAGGAATTTATTATCACCAGCTCGGGTGTATGAACAAGGAAAAGAATGACCTTCAACTCTGGGATTAATGGAGGGGAGAGGGAATCTAAGGATACAATCTCTAAGATCATGGGGGGTTCAGGTCCCTCCTCGGGGCTAGATTCGTCTACATACTGCCTAAATCCAGGAGCAAATTCCCCTTGGAGCAAAGAGGGCCAAGTCCTAAGGTTGGTCTCATATTCTTCAAAGATAGAAGATCTAAAGTTCAGTGTATTGTTGACAGCAATGGTGCCTTTGGGATAGTTGTGGTCGTAGCGTACCACCAAATGATCCACACATTGGAGGAGAGTCACATTTAGGTTTGGGTCGGTAAGGTGGTGACTAACTAGTTGGTTGAGGTTAAAACGTATTAACCTAAAGCTAGCAGCAGCCCAATTTAACTCCCTAAAAAGGTATGGGTTACCTTGGCCAAAGGGGCTGGCTGCTACCCCAGAAGCAGCCCGTTCAGTATCAGGTCTTTAACCAGCTTTGGGAGCCCATATTTTTTGAACGAGAGGCACCTCGGCCTCTTCCTCGTCGGTATCCTAAGCGGTTGGCAAAACCTCTTAAGAGGAGGGAAGCTCGGGGATCACCGGAAGAGGAGCTCGGATCCTCAGGAGCAGTGTTTGGCCCTCGCCGATCAGCTTACAAGCCAACATCTTGACATCATTCACGATTTGGCAATAATCTTTTTCCCTAGGGGAAAGTTTAGACAATTTCTCATACTGACCCCTGAGGGTCACATATTTTTCTATCCTGGCGAATATGGCTGCATGAGAAACAAACTCAATCAGGGCATGTACAAACAAAAATATATTTCAAGTAATAGAAATAAAAGTTCACGAGATTGATTTACTAAGGTAAAAGACTTATGAGGCTGGTTGAAGTATCGGTGTTCGCAATTCTTGAAGCCATTCGACATAAAGAATATATCTTTATAGTCATTTGGATGGCTGGGAAGATCAATGATGGAGGCAAAGCATGGAAACCACATGAGGTAGTAAAACCCATCACCGTGTCCTCTCTGGTCGGGGCTTGCTTTGATACAGAAAAATAATAAAATATTTGCTGGAGAGGGGACCTCCCACTCTTGCCTCAAGAACAGATATTTCGGCCCCACCAAAAGTCTATTTGAATTTGGGGGGAGCTGGAAAGGAGCTAGTTTTACGTAGTTTAAGAAATCTATGAAATACTAGTCCAAGGGAAGGAAGGCCCCAGCCTTCAGATGCTCATCACTCTAGGCCGCATAATCATCTTGGAAAGGGGCACAGATCCTTTCCCCTTCAAATGCAGGTCGGGCGAGGAGACCACCAGCTCCGATCTCGATGTTGTGACTCAACATGGTTTTATTCACTTTCCCTTGAGTCTTGATTTTTGAGATTATATGCTCGACCTCAAAGAATGTGTTGGGGTGGACAGGAACTTCTTTCTCCACTACCGGACTGAAGTGCAGAATAGGAGAGTTAGGGGCGACCTGCTTTCCTTTGTCTTTGCGTTGAGTGGATGAGCTCGTGGATTTCTTCTTAGACGGTGTCAGCAGATCGCCTGACGACAAAGCAACCTAGTTAGTAGGCGACCTAAGATGATTTATAACTATGTTGTAAAGATACGAAGGACGAAATGGATTAGTTTCATTATATGAGCTAAAGTTAGCCTTAGCCCCAGCGTGTGGTGCCATGCGATATCCTAGGCTACGCGCCTCGGTTTCTTAACAATCCCCAGATACTTCGGGATCCACGTGTCAGAAGTGTCAAACCCATTACTTTCCTTTGGAAAGCAGTTTAGTGTAAAACCGCTCAAGGAAGCGTAGCCCCTAAGCTACCTGGTATTAAACCTAAAGTCCCTTCAGTTTCTTTACCTCGAATGGGTATTCTTTAAACTAATTTTCCAATAGAGCTACCCCAGATTAACCTAGAAATTTGCCCAGTTTTATGAATGTCTTATTTCGAATACATGTTAGGGTTCACCCATTGAACCTAAATCGAAACTTATTTCCTATGAACATTTAGAAATAGCCTAATGGTAACAAACAATGAATGTTGTGGATGAACATTGTTGAAAACAGAAATCTCATCGGATAATGAAGAACAAAAAAAAAGGGAGAACTTTTCAAACCCACGGATGAGATACTTACAGGCAATATGTTCCGTGATTAGAGGATGTAGATTCGGCAACAAAAAGCTCCTGGAAAGCTTCTGAATTGGTCACAATGAAAAACTTTGGGGATTCTGAGGAAGAAGAAGGGAAGATTGAGAGTTTAGAAATGGGAAATTTTCAAATGCAAAGGTGGTGAGGTTTGAAGTCTGATCACCCTAATTATACGTAAAATACATAAATTAATCTGGGCCATCCAATTGGGGTATCTCGAGATCCAAGGGCCAAGATTAAATAGACCAGATGGTGGCAAAAAGTTGACAAGAAAATTATTTCAGTCCTCGAAACCCGACCAGACGCTAATTGCGGTAAACCACGTGTCCAATACTTGAGTAGTAGGCAGTCATGGTTTTATTTGATAGATGTCTAAAAGCCCTTACTATGTATGTCAGAAAATGACGACATCAAACACGAGCAGGAACTTGGGGGGAAAATGTTGTACCATAATTTTAGCACGAGTTCATTCACTCAACTCGGGTACAGCTGGCAGATAAATACGTGGAAAGATAACCAAGTAGGATATCTGATTGTTATCCATGTGGACAGCTCAAGATTCATAATGGTCAGACCTAGTATTAGGCGTCCTGACTTTACCACGAACTAAGAATAAGAGAGCTGTAAAAGCGCTTGCTCGGGGTCAGATAGCTGTCAGAGCACAAGCGCATGAGAGATATGCAGCTCGTGGTGATTCAAATATAACACATATTAATTAGTAGAGGTGGATTGGGAATTTTGTTCAAATTTCCTTTAAGCAAAAATTGCTTATGGTGAAAGGACAAGATTTAAGTTTCTTTTTTTTTTCAAATATTTTTTTTGAAGTATTTTTTCTTCACAATTACAAAATAATATGAAAAAAGATAAAGAAAAATAAGGAAAAATTAAATAAGACTAAAATTTAGGCAAGAGTAGGGAGGCATAACATGCCATCAACCATAACAAAAATAAGGTAAAAATTAGGAGGCACAAGTGCCATAAACTAAAACATAAGATAAAAGACTAGGAGGCAAAACTGCCATCAACTAGTAACTTGCAAAAATAAAATAAAATAAAAACTACAACAAGATAAATAAAGAAAGATACAATAAAGGTTAGGAGGCACAAGTGCCGTCAACTAACAAAGAAATACAAGGAATAAAAACTATAACAAAATTACAACAAAATTAGGAGGCACAAGTACCATCAACTATAAATATATAAGTAAGTTTATTTTTGGGTGGTAGAACCGTCCCAAATTTTCTTTTTATCTTTTTTTTTTTAGTTTTTATAGTTTTAAATATATATTTTTTATATTGTATATATAGTTAATTTTGTGCAAAAATTAAAATAACTAGTAGAAAAATTCACTAACCTTGAGATAAATTTCGTTTCTTTTCTTACAACTCCCTGGCAATGGCGCCAAAAACTTGATGGACCCAAAACATGTATATTTTAAAAATTTATAACTCGCAAGCGCATGAATCGTATATGAAGTATAATGTTCGTGTAAGCACAAGATCGAACCAAAAGGAGTTATGTAAAATAAAAAAGAAAACTATTTTAAACCAAAATTAATAAGTTCTAACCTAGCTCCAAAGATTGATGAGATTTAATGTCATGAACATAAAATAAAAGATTAAAAATAAAGCTATTCAAGAGAATGAATAAACCAATACTGATGTGGAAATAAGTGCTAAAAGGAAAGATTATTAAGATACTAGAATCCACAAAATGTAAGTTTAATAATACTTATTAGTATATTGATTCCCAAGTTTTAGTGATAGTTAAAATAAGTCAAACTATCATTTTCCAAATAGATTTATACTATTAAGATCTAAAAAGATAGGATTTTTCTTCACTTTTCAAAAAAAGTATAATTTCAAAGTATTTAATGTAAATCAACCTAATGAAACAAAAAAAATCAAATAATATTATTTATAAGGCCAAACATAATATTTTTGTCCTAAGCATTGGATGTGTACAATTTAATGACACATCTTACACAAAGAATATTATGTTTTGCAAAATGAAGAACAAAGTTCAATATTATCTAACAATCCAAAATATGAGATATTAAAGATGAAACACATATATGAAGAAGAAAAATCCATAAACTTTGTTGCATTACAAGGGAAATCAACATACAACATAAATATTATCTAGTTACAAGTTGCTTCATCATGATCTTAATAATCTTATGAAAAAGATTAGAAGCACATAACTAGAATAGAAATTACAAAATAAACAAAATACACACTTGAAAATGCTCTTGAAAAACCCCAAAATGGAAGAGAGAATGGTAGAGAGAAAATGGTAGAAAGAAGATGGTAACCAAAAATTAAGCACCCTAAAATGGTCTTGAAATTCCCTATTTATAGCCAAAATAAGAGCATTAAAATGATCAACTTAAATTAATTAAATTGATTAAATTAATTAAACAAAGTAGATATGGCATGTAGAGGTAAATTATAGGGTATAATGATGATTTTTGTGGTGAAATGTGTGTAAAAATTGGATAAAATTTGGCATTTTACGGACAAGGGGAGAAGAGGACAAAATGGGCTCAAGAGGAGAGGAGGGTGGCTTGTTGGGTGGCTGGGCCAGGTGAGTCAGGCGGCTGGGAGGCTGCTGCGTATGTTGGGCTGTGGGCTGGAGCTTGGCTGGGTGAAGGCAGGCGGGCTGGGCCGAAGACAGAGCTAGGAGGCTGGGAAGCTGGTGGGCTACTGAAGGTGGGCCTTGGGGAGCTTCGGGCTTGGCTGGGCAAGGGAGCTGGGCGGCCCGTGTGGCTTCAACAGATTTAGCAACATTAAAAACATTCAATTCAACAGTCATATTTCCAAAAGATAATTTCAAAATACCATTATGACAATTAATGATTGCATTAGATGTAGCTAAGAATGGTCTACCTAAAATGATAGGAATTTGAGCATGCATATTTTCCACAGGTTGAGTATCGAGAACAATGAAGTCAACAGGAAAGTAAAATTTATCAACTTTTATCAAAACATCCTCTATAATGCCTCTAGGAATTTTTACAGAAAGATCGACTAATTGAAGAGTTATAGAAGTAGGTTTTAGTTCACCAAGACCAAGTTGCTTATAAACAGAATAAGACAATAAATTCACACTAGCACCCAAATCAAGTAAAGCCTTGTTAATAAAATGATCACCAATAATGCATGAAATTGTAGGACACCCAATATCTTTATATTTAACAAGACTCTTATATTGAATAATGGAACTAGCTTGTTCAGTTAAAAATGCCTTTTTAGGAACATTAGTGTTTCTTTTAACAGTACAAAGATCCTTTAAAAATTTAGAGTAGGCAGGAATTTGTTTAATGGCATCTAAGAAAGGGATATTGATACTAACTTGTTTAAAAACTTCTAAGATGTCATTATATTGACCACCTCTTTTAATTGGTAGTAATCTTTGTGGGAATGAGACTTTTGGAATGAAAGGATGGATAGGAGTTTCCTTGTCTGAAGAGTCGTTGGCATTAGAACTAGAACGCTAACTCTTTTCTTTTTCTTTTTCAACATCGGGCATGTAATCGGGTTTGACAATGTTCTTTCCGGACCTATGAGTTGAAATTGATTTGACTTCTCCATTATGACTAGACTTTCCTATCTCATATTGAACTTTTGGATTAGGGATAGGTTGACCAGGGAATGTTCCTTTTTCTCTATCAGCTAAAGCAGTAGCGAGTTGTCCTACTTGTGTCTCGAGTTTGGTAGTTGATTGAGATTGATTTTGTAGGATTTGTTGAGTGGATTGCATAAATTGTTATAAAGTATCTTCTAACGAAAGGTTTTCTTTGTTGAGGATATGGTTGATTTTGTGGGGCATGAGTTTAGTTTTGCGTGTTGTATTGGTGCCCTTGATTCATTTGAGGTTGGTTTTGTCTCCAAGAAAAGTTTGGATGGTTTCTCCAATTTGGATTATAAGTGGATGAAAATGGGCTATCGTTTGGTTTCCCATAAGCATGAAGAGCATTGGCCTCCTCAGAAAAGGCTTCTTGGTAGGAAGGACATGATTGGACATTATGGCAAGGACTAGAACATATAGAACAAACATCTTGTCTTGGTTGTATTGGAGAATTTATAGTTTGGCTTATTGCTAAAGCTTCTACTTTTCTCGCTAATTTGTCTAAGGATGTTCTTAAGTCTAATTAATCTTTTACTTCATACCTTCCTCCTCTTTTTGGTGAATTAGTTGACCTAGACCTAGGATCAAAATAATTCCATTGTTGCGAATTGACAGATAAATCTTCAAGGGCGTCCCCACCCTCTTGTCCTTGAAATTTTAAAAATTTTCCGGTATGCATAGATTGAATAATTTGACGGTTAGAGGGAGTCAAAGCATCATAAAAATATTTTACATGTCTCCATTTTTCAAAACAATGATGAGGACATTTCAATAATAAATCTTTAAATCTTTCCCAACATTCATAAAACTCTTCATTATCTTTTTGAAAAAACTCGGAGATTTCTCTCCTTAGACTATCAGCTTTAGACATAGGAAAAAATTTCAGCAAGAATTTATTAGAAAGTTTGTCCCATGTAGTTATAGATCCCGTGGGATGGGAATTTAACCAAGCTTTTGATTTGAATTTTAATGAAAAAGGGAACAATCTTAGTTTGACCGACTCATCAGAAATTTTTTGAAATTTAAATGTTGAGCAAATTTCTAAGAAATCTTTGACATGCATGTAAGGATCCTCTTTATCTAACCCATAAAAAGATGGCAACAATTGAATGATTGATGGTTTAAGCTCAAAATGGGTAGCAAAATTGGTTGGAAGAACAATACATGAAGGAGCATTAGATGAAATAGGTGCAAAATATTCAAGCAAAGTTTTTTCAGGCACAACATTTTCATCAACAGAATTAGAAATTGGTTCCACGATGCTCAAATTTTTACTAACACTTTCAATTTCAAACAAAGATAAACGTCTTTTTACTAATCGATTTTTAGAGTTACGTTCCCAATGATGCATAAAATTTTCACAAAGCAACATAGATAATCTCAAACAAACAATTTTCTGATGTGGGAGATCAGTAAAAACCACAACCACAGAGCATACTTAGAATTTTTTTAGAGATTTCACAACAATATAATTTTTATGGTTCACTTATCTCCAGGCCTATTTGATTACACTTACTCGCACACTACTAACAACTCCCCGAGGTTAATTAGTAGAGGCGGATTGGGAATTTTGTTCAAATTTCCTTTAAGCAAATATTGCTTATGGTGAAAGGACAAGATTTAGGTTTCTCTTTTTTTTTTCTTTTAGTTTTTATAGTTTGAAATATAGTTTTTTTTTGTGCAAAAATCAAAATAACTAGTAGAAGAATTCACTAACCTTGAGATAAATTTTGTTTATTTTCTTGCAACTCTCCGGCAACGGCGGCAAAAACTTGATGGACTCAAAACGGGTATGTTTTTAAAAATTTATAACTCGTAAGCGCACGAATCGTATATGAAGTATAGTGTTTGTGTAAGCACGAGATCAAACCCAAAGAAGTTGTCTAAAATAAAAAAGAAAACCATTTTAAACCAAAATTAATAAGTTTTAACCTAGCTCCAAAGATTGATGAGATTTAATGTCATGAACATAAAATAAAAGATTTAAAATAAAGCTATTCAAGAAAATGAAAATAAACCAATAATGATTTGAAAATAAGTGTTAAAAGGAAAGATTATTAAGATACTAGAATCCACAAAATGTAAGTTTAATAATACTTATTAGTATATTGATTCCCAAGTTTTAGTGATAGTTAAAATAAGTCAAACTATCATTTTCCAAATAGATTTATACTTTTAATAACAAATTATTTCTAAGAAGATAGGATTTTTCTTTACTTTTCAAAAAAAGTATAATTTCAAAGTATTTAATGTAAATCAACCTAATGAAAAAAAAATCAAATAACATTATTTATAAGGCCAAACACAATATTTTTGTTCTAAGCATTGGATGTGTACAATTTAATGACACATCTTACACAAAGAATATTATGTTTTGCAAAATGAAGAACAAAGTTCAATATTATCTAACAATCCAAAATATGAGATATTAAAGATGAAACACATATATGAAGAAGAAAAATCCATAAACTTTGTTGCATCACAAGGGAAATCAACATACTAAATAAAATTATCTAGTTACAAGTTGCTTCATCATGATCTTAATAATCTTATGAAAAAGATTAGAAGCACATAACTAGAATAGAAATTACAAAATAAACAAAATACATACTTGAAAATGCTCTTGAAAAACCCCAAAATGGAAGAGAGAAGGGTAGAGAGAAAATGGTAGAAAGAAGATGGTAACCAAAAATTAAGCACCCTAAAATGGTCTTGAAATTCCCTATTTATAGCCAAAATGAGAGCATTAAAATGATCAACTTAAATTAATTAAATTGATTAAATTAATTAAACAAGGTAGATATGGCATGTAGAGGTAAATTATAGGGTATAATGATGATTTTTGTGGTGAAATGTGTGTAAAAATTGGGTAACATTTGGCATTTTAAGGACAAGGGGAGAAGGGGACAAAATGGGCTCAAGAGGAGAGGAGGGTGGCTGGGCCAGGTGAGTCAGGCGGCTGGGAGGCTACTGCGTATGTTGGGCCATGGGCTGGAGCTTGGTTGGGTGAAGGCAGGCGGGCTGGGCCGAAGACACAGCTGGGAGGCTGGGAAGCTAGCGGGCTGCTGAAGGTGGGCCTTGGGGTGCTTCGGGCCTGGCTGGGCAAGGGAGCTAGGCGGCTCGTGTGGCTCGGAAGGCTTCGGCTAGGCCTAGGGGAGCTGAGGCAGAAGGCCCAAGTGACTGTGATGTTTGGAGCTGGCTGGGGGCTGCTTGGTGGGCCGGATCTGGGTGTGGGTTGATTGGCTGGGCAGGCCTCTTTGGGCCTAGGAAAAGTGCCACTTTTTTTTTTATTTTCTTTTAAAACTACACATCTCTCTTATTTTTTTGCTCTTCTTTATTATCAAGCATACAAAAATGCAAAGTTCATCTTATAAAATAAGTAAACAATAAATTATAATAAAATATTTTCAATTATAAAATAAACCATATTAAATCCATGAAAATATTAATTAAAATTTAATTTACTTTGGCAATTAAGTTCAATAAAATTACATTTTTAACTTTTAATCTAAAAATATTAATTTCAAATAATTAAACTGCAACATATTATAATAAAATATCTATAAAAACACTCAAAAGCATATAAAATCATGATATGACTAATAAATTCAAAATTACTTGAAAACTTAATAAATTAATTAAAAACTCAAGAACTAAGCAACAATTAGCATATAAAATATGGAAAAATAACTCTATTGTGTAGAGTTATCACATATTAAAGGATCCCCAAAGATTCAGGATTTGTTTATACGCTTATTCATGACCAGACTATCATATTTATTATCCGAGATAGCAGGACCATATTTATTTTGCTATCAAATCATATCCCACCATAAATGAGAATGATTTATGTTTAATATAGACATTATGTAATTACGTGATTGACTCACGCTTACCCAAACGTGTTCATGGAATTCCCCTATAAATACTGGGAATATTGAATAAGGGAGGGAGAGACCATTATTCTATAATACTGAAACTCTGCCAAAATAGAGAGAAACAACAATAATATTGACTCATGGGCTAGGTGGATTTTAACCAATGAATCACGTAAAAGTTTTGTGTTCTTGAGCGAATTCTTGTTATTTTCGTTACGATTTACCATCAAGCACTATTTTTCCCTTATTATATCTTAATACACTATTGGCGAATAACTGCATCAACACCTTTTATATCAATAAAAGTGTAAACATTGCATCAAATTTTATAGGTGTGACTTTAGTCACACTAGTCTAACGAGGTTGAGTGGTTAACGAGTCCCATACCACACTAGCAGATTGTATACACGACATACCACACCTCCATCAAGACCTAGCTGGCACCGGTACTTACTGTTACTCCACACCATAGCCAACTTGTGCATGTGTCTTAAATCTAGCGAACAATACACAAGCTATTCATGTTGTAGCCATAGAAGTAAAAGGTTGACTTACTTGGATTCCTTAATATTTTGTATGATTTTTCCTTTTTTCCCATGTGCGGTTCTACTCTACTTATCCAGTACTTTGATATGCTATCCTTAGATTCTGTTTTTCCCTAGCCTTCTTGTAACTCTTATGCGTTTCATAGCTGCCTTCAATTCAATCTTTGAAATTGCTAGAATACATACATGCACTATGATCTCCTTGAATCCACTTGCATGCAACTCTATATACTTCTAAACTCTATCTTTGAGTGAGTACAACTCGAAAAACAAAGGCACAATGGAGCACAAGGTTTGGCCAAGAGGAAAGAAAGAAGAAGAAAGAAGAGAAAAATGGAACTTAGATGCAAATATTTCTTTCTTTTTCTTTGAGAGAAAATGAGAGAGATGAGAGAGAGTGGGCTGATAACTTTTGGTCCAAAATGAGAAAATGTGGAAATGAGAAGGAAAAGAGAGGAGATGGGCATGTAACAAAGAGAAGAAAAGGGTGGTTGAGGATTTCTCTAGTAGGAAAGAGAGTTGGAATGGAACAAGCCTTTAAATTCAAAATGACAAGCACTTTATTTATGAATTTCTTGGAGAAAACTTATGATCTTGAGAGCAAGAGAGAGAGAGAGAGAGAGAGAGAGAGAGAGAGAGAGAGAGGTTAGAGAGAGATTTGAGAGTGATCAAGTCTATAAAAACTCTATGAGATTCCCTTTATAGTGTAGGCACCGTCATTAAGTCTAACCAATAGGATTGGAGCTTTTAAACACGTCATTTGGATCTTAAAAAGTGTGTATGTACGGACACGTTAGGTGACGTGTCGCCTGCCTATAGGCGATGGTCTCCTGATGGGCATCGCCAAAACCCTAGGCTTTTAGGCAATGCAACACCAGCTAAGTGGTCAAAATTCATAAAATTGACCTTAAACACCTCCAAATGCTCCCAAACTTTTAGGGCACCCTTAGATACCTCAATGTATCACTTTGAACCCCAAAACACAATTTTTAATGCCCATAATCAAAACTCAAAATTCGCATCTTCTGTAACGTCTAAAATTTTCTAATAAGGCTTAATGCCTTGATTAGTGTGCCGAGAGGGCATAATTTGATTTATATGCGGAATTAAATTAACATATGTGTGATTATGTGGCATATGTGAATTTTATGGTAATATGAATATATATGCATGTAAATGTGTATTAAATATGCATGTGGGCCCGTTCTTGTTAATAAGGGCATATTTGTAATTTTGACTCTTTGTGGGTATAAATATAATTATATGTGTTATGTGATTGAGACCACATTATTATGTGGATATATTTGCAATATTCAACTTGAGGTGATCCTAGTTAGCAGGTTAGTGGAAAAGTCATAACGGGGTCAAATACTCGGCTCGGGGTGAGCCAAGGGGGGTATTTTAGGAAACTTAGTGCGTATTTGGGATTTATTGGGAGATGGGTAGTTATTTAATGATTATTTGTGGATGTGGGGATTAATTTGGAATTTATAGTGCCATTTGACGATTAGCGGGAAAAGTGGCAAATGACGGTATCACCCTTGGGGGCATTAAAGAGTAAGGTTTTGATCTAGGGGCACTTTAGTCTTTTTAGTGTCAAGGGTCAGACTTAGGAAGCCTTCAGGAAATAACTAGAAACACAAAACACACTTGGTTTCTCTCGCTCTCTCTCATTAGTTCTCTCTCTCACTCTCTCTCATAACTTTGGTTTGGAGCTCTTGAACCTTTGAGATTTGGAGCAAGGTTAGTTAGGGATTGAAGCTTAGTGGGAAATTTGAAGCACACAACTTGAAGTGGAAGCTAGGAAACGGGTTAATCAGAGGTTATACCGCTAGGGCTTAGGAATAGGGATCGTGCTCGGGATCGCCATACCTTATCCGCTAGGGCTCGAGGCAAGAAAACTGCACCCTGGTTGTGGTCGGGGCTCGGACCCCTGTTATTGGATATGACTATGATTATAAATGTGATTACTTGTCTGACATGCTTGTATATGATGCATTTGATTATATATTATGTAATCTATATGTTTGATTATATCTAATCTTAATGCTCGACCTAAGGGAGTCGGGGCCAACGTCAAGCGTGCAGAATGCAACTCGACCTAAGAGAGTCGGGGTCGACCATGAGATCTGAGAGTTGGCTTAAGAGAGCCAGGCCTGAACATCACCTAAATAATCAAAAGTGCCTATAGCACTTGTCTAACTCATTGATTGCTAAATTGAATTATGTGTTTGTTTGAGCAGGTTTTTTATTGCTGAGCATATTGTTTACTTTCTGGTTCTTATTGAATCTATTAATTTAAGTTTTCTTGCTGATCCCTGGCTCATAGGTGCTATGTGGTGCAGGTAAGGGATGGGAAAGCTGGACCAGCTATGATTTTGAGAGCTTTAGGGGCAGTGTGTACATTTGCAGCTGCTCGACCGCCACGTCCGAGTGAGTTACAAGGAGTAGAGCCAAGACTTAATTTTTCCACTTAGGTCGACCTATGTTGTAATTGATTTTGATACTGTAAATGCCTTGTAAACATTTATTTTTGGGATCCCATGTACAGACTCAAACTTTTTAATGAAAACAACTATTTTTACGATCAAAATCTTTAAACCCTAATTCAGTAATTTTCCTTAGTTACACATTTATATCCAAATGACTTAATTAGCAAGTCCAACACCGTTTAAAATACATGGTGTAATGGTCTTGGCTATCAAGGTAGTTACAACTTGGTATCCGAGCGGTCTAGGTTTAAGGGTTCTTGAAGACTGGCTGGGCATGTACAGTCGTTGTTAAAGACAAGCTCGACTCAAGGTTTGGTAATTATATATGTGATCATATGTTTGATTGTTCAAATGAAATAAAAGTTCCTTATCTGCATTTTATTAGGAAGCATGAGATATACTGATAGAGCCTGACCCTTGACTATTATGTGTACATGATAAGGCATGATTATTAGCATCGTTACTATATGTTAGTATTATTGGAATGCATGTTAGCATTGTGATTGCATATTTTTTTCCTTGATTGTTGGCAATGGACCGAGGGTTGACTTCAAGAACCTGTTATCATTACCTTATCAGCCAAGTCATTGATTGTAGATATACTTGGAGAGTTATGCCTCCAAGGTTGTAATGCTCCACGTCACTATGGCTGCTTTCTGGAATGACGATTGGCCCTACAAACCAACATGAGTATCTCCAACGTGCTTTGTCCTCACTCGCACGCTTCCTGGGAAAACTTCCCAGGAGGTCACCCATCTTGAGATTACTCCAAGCTCAAGCACGCTTAACTTTGGAGTTCTCAAGTGATGAGCTACCGAAAAGAAGATGCATCTTGTTGGCATAGATATTACCCATCGATCCATTTAAGCCCTCTTCAACTATGTAGTCCCATACCTACACAGTCTTATAATCATCACACTTGACATTCCTCAGGCGGTGTGGGATTGCACAACTTTTTACCTGGTCTTTCCCCTTACGGATCACGGGATTCTGACTGTCACAAAGGTGATCAGTTCGACTAGTCGGTGCTGAGATTGAGGCTAGAGATGATGACGAGGGTCAGAACCCTCCACCAGTCAATGAGAACTGGCAACAGATGCTTGATGATATGCAAGCTAGACTTCAGAGTCAAGAGGAAGAGATTCGCTTACTGAGACACTAGGTTCCACTAGGGAAAACTGCACCAGACTTGCCGCCTATCATGGCACCAGTCATATAGCAGCTGGAGATTGAGAACAGGTGGGAGCCGCTATACGAGAGATTTAGGAAACAACATCCTCCAATCTTTGAGGGAGGACCAGATCCACTTAAGGCTGAACAATGGATGAGCCTGACTACCTCCATTCTGGATTTTATGATGGTGGTAGGTAATGACAGAGTGGCTTGTGCCACCTTCATATTTTGAGATGATGCTCGTATATGGCGGGAGGTGGCATCCCAGACTCGAGATGTTTCTACCATGAGCTGGGATGAGTTTAGAGACTTGTTCAACTGGAAGTAATACAGTAATGTCGTTAGTGCAGCGAATGAGAACAAGTTTACCAATTTGGTACAAGGAAGCATGACAGTTACTGAGCATGCCCTGAAATTTGATAGGCTGGAAAAGTTTTCACCTGATCTAGTGCCTACAGATGCAACCAGGCAAGACAGATTTGTTTGGGGGATGAATGTAATAATAGATCAGGATGTGCGGATTACATTAGTACCTAAGGAGACTACTTATGCCCAGGTGGTTGAGAAGGCCCTCACATCTAAGGAGGCGGAGAACGAGATATGGAGGGAGAGCGCTGCACGATGGAAAGTTCGGAGGGTAGTGCCTCCATTTGTAGGATCTGGTAGGGACGAAGGTCCTAGTCATTTGAAGAGGAAGACCCTTAACACCTCGACCACTCCTGGTCCTGATAGATGGGGCCGGGGTATCAAGGGCGGCTGCTTGGGCGGTAGTGAGACCTGGAAGAGTTACCCAGAGTGTGCTAGGTGCAAGAAGCGCCACTTGGGCGAATGTCGTGCGAAAGCATGTTACTTGTACGGGGTGGTTGGACATCTCAAGAAAGATTGGCTGACTTTGAAGAAAGAGGAACCAAGGAAGGTTGACATCTTGACTCCAACACGAGTGTTCACTTTGACTCAAGCAGAGGCTGAGGTTAGTCCCTTGGTGGTGACTGGTCAGCATTTTAGTGCTGGCACTCCATATATTGTATTGATTGATTCTGGTGCTACACATTCATTTGTTTCTTGAAGAGTGATTGATAGATTGTGTAGGCTCTGTGATTATTATATTGTGGAGTTTGGGACTTTATTGCCTACGGGGGAGCTAGTAGTTTCTAGGAGATGGGTTAGGTCATTGCCAGTGATGGTGGACAACAAGGAAATATTAGTGGATTTGATTGAGTTGGGTATGGATGACTTTGGCATGATTTTGGAAATGGATTGGTTAGTCAAGTATGGGGTGACTATAGACTGCAAGAAGAAGATGGTGACGTTTGAGCCTGAGGGTGAGGACCCCTTCATTTTTGTTGGTACTATACATGGACCCCGCATTCCCATGACATTAGCATCGAGGGCTAGAGAGCACTAGGGTCATGCTAGTGAGATCAGAGGAGACCAGATTGGTATGTGAGTTCTTAGATGTGTTCCTTGAGGACTTACTGGGACTACCACAACACAAGGAGATAGAGTTTGTCATTGAGTTGGCACCAGTGCAGAACCAGTGTCGAGGGCACCATATAGAATGGCTCTGGCAGAGCTGAAGTAGTTAAAGGTACAATTACAGGAGTTATTAGACCTAGGATTTATCAGACCTAGTTTTTCACCATGGGTGTAACGACCCAAATTCGCTAATAAGGCTTAAGGGCCTTGATTAGTGTGCCAGGAGGGCAGGTTGGGATTTATGTGTGATTTTATGAATTAAATGCTTGATTATGATTTAAAGCATGTTATTTGGCTATTTGTTTAACTGAGATGCATGGCTATGTTTACTAGTATGCATGTAGGCCCGGATCGTGTTAGAAGGGCATAATTGTAATTTTGGCCATGTTGGGTGTAAATGTGGAAATTTCTCCTTGTGAATTCTATTCACGGGTGAAGCTCTATACTACGAGACATCCTAAAAGGGTGTCGCATGATGGTGAGGAAGTTGGGATAAGAGAGACACCCTCACTAGGCGAGGGCCCTCGGCCACTTGCCCATCTGAACTTCACCCTCGCTATGCGAGGGTCCCCAACTGGTCTTCCGCGTGCGCCCAGTTCCATCAGGCATCAAGCCTCGCCTACACTCGGAGGAAGGATGTCAGCCTCGCTATGCGAGGGTGAAGGCTTTGTTTTGGCATCCGTGCTCCTAGCCTCGCGACGTTGCACCCGGAAGGAGAAGAGGCAGCCTCGCTATGCGAGGGACCCTCGCCATGCGAGGGTGCTACCTTGTTGCGACGCCCGAGCCATGCCCATACCGGAGGGAAAAAGACTAGCCTCGCTATGCGAGGGTGTAGTCTTGCCACGACGCTCTTGCTGCTAGCCTCATGTCTATGCGATCCGCATAAGCCGGCCCTGACCCTTGGCACCTTGACTTCTCAGGACATGCATAGATTGAAGTCTCCTTGACATAAGGCACGGGGTCACTTGGGGGAACCTTGTTGATATGCCAAACGAACATGGAGCATTGAACGGGAATGGACGAGGACGACCGGGTACGGAACACGTGAGCTGACACGAGGTGTACGGTTATGGAAAGAACAGAGGCACGACCCTATGATCTGCGTCTAAGGAGTAGTGGCGGTACGGACCTGTACGAAGAGTAGTGTTACCACTTGGACACCCCCGACCACACGCCAGAGCCGACAGTACTGAGTCCTAGGCCACGACTCTGACACCATCAGGGTAGACACCACTACGCCCTGAGCCACGACTCTATCAGAGTACCTACGTACGTCCCTGTGGTCTGGGACTTGTTTGTATCCAGGGCCAATAGAGCCCCCCCATATAAATAGACTCCAACCCTCAGGCTAAGGGGTTGGAAAACTGAGTGTATGAGGGGACGTTTTAGAAATACATGATCTTTGTTCCATTGTTGCTCTGGTTTTTTCTATTGATTGAAGTTCTTTCCTCTTGATTCTAAGCTACCCTTGCTATAAAAATCTTAGTTTTCTAACCTTTAATCGTTGACGAGATTTCACCGTCAACAGTTTGGCGCCGTCTGTGGGAACGTAAGCACCAAGCTACTGTTCTACCATTACTTCCGGCAAGAAGAAATGCCAAGACGTTCGAAGCGACTTAGGGAGCCACGAGAGGTGGAGGTCCACCTAAACGGAGTCCAGCTGAAGGCCTCCATGAAGGATCTATCTCCACCCCGAGACATGGAGCCCCCAAGGGACCCTGAGGTTCACGAGAATGACAGGGAGGCCTCGTCACCGGGCATCTTGTCCGGTGATAATCCTCCAAGGACAACTACCGCACCACCAAGGAATGCCAACGAGTTCCCTCCTCCCAAACCACCCCAGGTATTGAACTCCGGCCGGCAGGATCCGGGCCCCTCTACGTGTAGACATGACAAACAACCCCGGGTCCATTCCGTGGGCTCGAGTTCTAAATCTCGTTTCTATGCAGAGGAGATTCGTGAGCTGCACCGTAAAAACCAAAGACTGGAGACCACCATGGAGAACATGCAGGAGGTGCTAAATGGCCTGTTGCAAGGTAAGTCGAACGTGACCCTGCCCAAGAGGAAAGAGAAGGGTCAGGAAACCACTGTCCCGGTAAACGACGGGAGGACCAGACACTCCACCAGTAACACCCCCAGGGAGAAGCCACGTGAGCATCCCGGACCATCGAGGCCACCTCAGGGGCCAAGGCAAGGGAATAATGTTGGCTCTCACAACGACATCGAGGTCACCTCAAAGAGGACGCCCTCAGGTCTGCGAGAAGAGCTCAACAAGGGAGGGGCAGACAAGAGAACTACACCTCCTACTATCCCCCGAGACGACAAAGGAAGGGAAGATGTCAACCCCTCCATGTTGAGAGACTCCCTGAAGGAGAGGAGGCAAGGCCTCGATACAGAGACGAGGAGCCTGCGAAGCAAGATTGTCATCACACCCGGAGGACAAACCATTGAGGATGAGTTCAATCATGAATCGCCCTTCACTAAAGAGATTCAAGTCATCCAACTCCCAGCCAACTTCAAGGAGCCGCATATGACCCCTTATGAGGGGAGCACAGACCCCAAGTACCACCTGGACGCATTCAATAACTTGATGAAGTTAAGAGGGATCAGCAGCGGGGCTAGATGCCACTGTTTCGTGGCCACATTGAAAGGACTTGCGTACAAATGGTTCAAAAGACTTCGCCCAGGATCCATCAGGTCTTGGCAGCAGCTTTCGGATGGGTTTCTCCGACAGCATCACGCCGTGCGTGATTATACAATGCCAGGCACCAGCCTCGCCAATGTAAAACAAGGAGAAAATGAAAGTCTGAAGGGTTACATCCACAGGTTTAACATGGAGGCAGCCAAAGTGGGGAGCTTGACCCGCAGGGAATTAAAAATGGCCATCACAGCCGGAGTGCGTCCGGGAAGCAAATTGTGGGATAACATGCTTAAGAGGGAAGTCACTGACCTAGATGACTTCTACGAGAGGGCGCAAAAGTATATTCGCGTGGAGGATGGCCATGCAAACTTAAAGGCAGGAAACAACGAGTCTCATGTAAAGTCCCCAGCCAATGAGGGGTCGAATAGAGCACACAAGTGCATACGTGTGGAAGAGGGCCATAACGACTCGCATGTTGAAGAAAGCGAACCTTCCTCCAGTCACCCTACTGCTAATACTTCTGAAGAGTCAATATAGAAGGGGATGTCATGCTAGAAGGGTCGCTGGCAAAGTTTAAAATTGGACGAGGACCATCTAGCCATATAAGTCTCGACATGAGGGGAGATCACCTAAAAAATTGCAAAAAGGGTCTCAAAGTAGACGCTTGCAAAAAGGGTCTCAACGTAGACGTTCGCAAAAAGGGTCTCAAAGTAGACGCTTGTAAAAAGGGTCTCAAAGAAGACGCTTGCAAAAAGGGTCTCAAAGAAGACGCTTGCTAAAATAGTACTATGCCTAATGACGAGAGGGACGCTTCTCGCAAAAAAAAATAATAAAAAGCGCGCGCAAAGAATATAAAAGGACCTCAACAGCCCAACGGGTTAACGTGTCCTTACAAGTATAATCAAGGTGCACCAGAAAGATTATCGCCATCAGATCAGAGAAAAATATGTAATTCACGAACAGCAGTAATAAGAGGGACTTACCAGAGCCCCTTAAGTTCGATAAAAAAAAAAAAAAGAGAAGAAGTGGCTTCAAGCCTTGGGGGTATTCATAGGGAAAGTCAATGCTCCCTAGCCATTGGATCTATCTCGCTATGAAAGGAGGAGATCAAGAGTATGGGTAACCTCAGGATCTGCGATTGAGGATGATTGGTCCTTATGCAATCTTAGGAATTTTCATGGATCCCTCAAGTGTTAGGTGGTTGTTGTGTTTCTTTGGATACTATAAAGAAACACAACTCCAAGCCTCACTTCGTATCTCTTCGAGCGACGTTGTGAAACTTTCCAAGGCTAAGTCCCCCAAGGTTGGCCGTACATGTCAGGCAAGAGAAATAGAAAGAGTCTACAAACACACTTAAAAGTGTACTTATAGACTCGGGGGGAAGTGTAAATGTGGAAATTTCTCCTTGTGAATTCTATTCACGGGTGAAGCTCTATACTACGAGACATCCTAAAAGGGTGTCGCATGATGGTGAGGAAGTTGGGATAAGAGAGACACCCTCACTAGGCGAGGGCCTTCGGCCACTTGCCCATCTGAACTTCACCCTCACTATGCGAGGGTCCCCAACTGGTCTTCCGCGTGCGCCCCGTTCCATCAGGCATCAAGCCTCGCCTACACTCGGAGGAAGGATGTCAGCCTCGCTATGCGAGGGTGAAGGCTTTGTTTTGGCATCCGTGCTCCTAGCCTCGCGACGTTGCACCCGGAAGGAGAAGAGGCAGCCTCGCTATGCGAGGGACCCTCGCCATGCGAGGGACCCTCGCCATGCGAGGGTGCTACCTTGTTGCGACCCCCGAGCCATGCCCATACCGGAGGGAAAAAGACTAGCCTCGCTACGCGAGGTACCCTCGCTATGCGAGGGTGTAGTCTTGCCACGGCGCTCTTGCTGCTAGCCTCATGTCTATGCGATCCGTATAAGCCGGCCCTGACCCTTGGCACCTTGACTTCTCAGGACATGCATAGATTGAAGTCTCCTTGACATAAGGCACGGGGTCACTTGGGGGAACCTTGTTGATATGCCAAACGAACATGGAGCATTGAACGGGAATGGACGAGGACGACCGGGTACGGAACACGTGCGCTGACACGAGGTGTACGGTTATGGAAAGAACAGAGGCACGACCCTATGATCTGCGTCTAAGGAGTAGTGGCGGTACGGACCTGTACGAAGAGTAGTGTTACCACTTGGACACCCCCGACCACACGCCAGAGCCGACAGTATTGTGTCCTAGGCCACGACTCTGACACCATCAGGGTAGACACCACTACGCCCTGAGCCACTACATTATCAGAGTACCTACGTACGTCCCTGTGGTCTGGGACTTGTTTGTATCCAGGGCCAATAGAGCCCCCCCATATAAATAGACTCCAACCCCTCAGGCTAAGGGGTTGGAAAACTGAGTGTATGAGGGGACGTTTTAGAAATACATGATCTTTGTTCCATTGTTGCTCTGGTTTTTTCTATTGATTGAAGTTCTTTCCTCTTGATTCTAAGCTACCCTTGCTATAAAAATCTTAGTTTTCTAACCTTTAATCGTTGACGAGATTTCACCGTCAACATTGGGCATAACTGTATTGATATGGGATAATTGTATTTTGTGATTTGTACCACGTGAGTGTGGTGTTATTTTGTGATGCACGTGCCGAGACGGTCCTAGAGAGCAATTTAACTTAAGAGTCACAACGGGATTTCTATACCCGGCTCGGGAGGAGCCTAGGGGTACCTCGGGAATTTTATGGTTAAATTGAGATTTAGCGGGTAATGGTTATTGGAGATTTAGTAACCTGGGTAACCATTAGTTACTGCTGAGAGTAACAAGTTTTAGAAAGAAAATGGTAGAAATGAAATAGAAGAGTAATGACTTAAGTTCCCTTGAAGGTTTAGTTTGGAAAGGTTAATAGGAAGGGGTAATTTGGTCTTTTGGCAAGGGGATTATGAAAATTTCAGCTGTGATCTAAGGGGGTACGGTTTGGGCATTTGGGGTCACTTGTGGCATTGATAGAAATTGAAGAGAAGAAAGAGGGGGAGAAAGAAGAGCTAGGGCAAGTGAAAAGAAAAGAAGAAGAAGGTGAAGGGCTGAAGTGGGAGCTTCGGAGGAGGATCAAGGGAGCTTTTTAAGTGGATTCTCCATTTGAGGTAAGGATCTTGTGCACATCTAAGTTTTGATTTCTGTTTTGATTTGTAAAATCTAGAGCTTGAGTTAGTGTGTTTAAGTTTTGGTTTGAGTTGCTGAAAATAGGAATCAAAGGGTGGATTGTTGGATATGTTTGTGTGTTGAGCTTGAATCTAGTGTTTATGGGATTACTAGATGGTCTATGTGGGGTTTTGATTTGGTTTTGGGGCTTGGGTACCTGCTTGGGATGATTTGGAGTGGAGTTAGCTCGGGGAAAACGCAGGGAAAAACCCAGATATCTGGGTTTCGCGTAGGAGCGCCACGGCCCTGTTCTTGGGCGCCGCGGCGCAAGGCTATTTCTGGGCAGGGGGAGGCTTCTGACTTGCTGGGCGCCGCGGCCCTCTTAGGTAGCGCCGCGGCGCTAGGCCATTTTCAGGACTTGAAAGTTTGCATTTTTGAGCTTTTGCTCCGGAGGTTCGGGGGATGTTTCCGGTGATTTGTTTTAGGAGTTTGGGCGTCCCGAGAGTGTGGGATTGGTCCCGAGAAGCGGTTTTTGATTTGATTAGTGTTGAGGGTGTTTCTTGTGTGTTGTGACTAGGTTATTGGAGAGGCTTGTGCTAGAGGACCGTGCTCGCGGCTTTAGTGCATCAGGAGGCTCGGAATGCAGGTAAGAAAACTATAACACCCGTAGGATAGGGCTTGGGCCCATAGTATGATTGCGGGGCGCGGCCCTATATTGCATGTTTCATGATGAGATGATTGCCGGGCGTGGCCCTATACTGCATTACATGTTAAGGTGCAGATTTAATTGAATTAGCATTTGTTGAATGTCGCTTGATTTATGCTATGTGTGATTATGATGAAATGAACGGCAAGGGCCGGGGCAGCCGTGGGCCGGGGCGGCCGTGGGCGGGGGCGGCCGTGGGCCGGAAGTAACACCTAGCACATGGGATGCTATAGTCAGGGCGGGGCCCGGTGGATACATGTGTTACGCTATATTCAGGGTGGGACCCAAGAAATACATGAGTTATCCTCGCGGTGAGAACCGGTACGCCAGGCTTCGGTAAGGCTCTGGGGCGGCTTGGCCATGTTTGCTTAGTCTAAATGGTTGACTTGTTTATCTGTGGATTATCTGTTATGATAAACTGTATAAACTGCATATGATATGTTCTGCATGAGTTTTCTTGCTGGGCTTCGGCTCACGGGTGCTCTGTGTTGCAGGTAAGGGCAATGACTGAGTCAACCAACCATGAGTACGGAGAGCGTGAAGCGGCCCGTACATGTTTGGCCTGCCCGACTGCTTTGGTTGGGGGTTTGTTTGAAAATGGCTGTAATAATCTATGATTTTGTAACTGATCAACTGTGAACTCATCTTTAAGATGTAAATAGTTTTCAAACCTCATTTTGGGATCCCAATGTTTAATATTAGGAGTTTTATTGAAACAACGCATTTTTCTAAGATTACAGCCTTAAATTTTAATTAGTCACACTTTTGTCTCAAAACCTCGGTTAGCGAGTTCTTTGCACACTGTTTTGTCTTCAAAAATCACTTAGTAACGGCTCTAAGGAAGGAGGGCGTTACAACTTGGTATCAGAGCGAGCCAAGGTTTATTGGTTCTGGAGATCGACTAAACATGTACGTTCGCTGTCAGTGACAAGCTCGACTCAGGGTTGGTTGGTATGAATGATTGACATGTCTGAATATATGTTTGAATGCCCTGTTTGCCTGCTTATCTATTTGGAGCATGAGGAATGAAATGACATATGCATGAGATGCTGTTGGGCTGGGCCCTTGACTATTGCATGTTGAGATTGATGCATGCTGAATAATACTATTATGCATATGGATGAATATTTGCATAATGGTTCGCATATTGAGTGTATGTGGTTAATTTTCTGGATTAAATTCATATGTTATATCTGTATATTGGCTTGTATGAAGCATGATGAGTATGGATATACTTAGTGATGATTGAATCTGGTAGCTAAATGTATACCATTGTGGATTTGGCCTATTTATGCTTCTGGGTGCATGATATCTGTGGTTGTTGGAATCTAGTTGTGGTTTGGTTCAGAGTATGAACCACGGATTCTCTGGGGAGATGGCTGATTTAGATGTTTTAACAGTAAGGTGACTAGTGTTGGTTTACTGTGAGGTATGGACAGATAAAGGTATTATATGAGAGGTTTAAGGGGTGTTATCCTCGGGTTTTGAGGAGAGTTCGAGTTGACAAGGAATTTATCGATAAATGAGCAGAGTTAATTCCACCCTGGTTAAGAGGATGCGAGATCCTGATTAGTGGGTTGTGTTAAATGTTGAGGCAGGGAGATGCCTGAAAAGGGGTACTCGGGCTGAGGTACTGGCTTAATGGGTTGGGAAGAACCTAGATGATGAATTGTTAGAGGTTATAAAGACGTGATTTGAACTGTGGAGACTGGTGGACTTATAAGTTCGGTTTGGACTGATAGAGTAACAACAGTGTAGAACAATGAGTTTGGTGAATTAGATAATTCATTTTTGGGAATTTATACTGACGGATGTATCCGGATTTGGTGGCGACCCATTTAAGGATGGAACTCGGGGATAGTCCAGGGCATTTGGGCCGCTTCGATGTAAGGACTTATCGTCTGCATGTGGATGGCGGAGAGGGCCATGTGGTTCGAGGAACTGATGGTTGATGATTAGAGCATGAGTGCTAGAGCCGCAAGGGCAGTGCTTCCTTTGATGGAATTAGTAAAGATAGACTCGGGATAATCAAGTTAAAAGAACCCCGGATAGAGTTGTGGCTTCTGGAATTGCCAAGAAAGGGGAAAGGTCTTGTTGATAAGACGGTACTTGTGTTGATAGAACGCAGCGGGGTTGGATTCTCAATTTTGAGGTAGAAGGACCCCAGACAGTGCTTGGGCACCTAATTTGAGTTTGGAAAGAAACCTGAGTGAGAAGCTAGTTATCAAGATGGCGATAGGAACCAGGGAGGTTATTGGTATGCGTGAGGGAGAGGATGCCACCTGAGAGGAGGTCAGGCGAAGGCATGACGTCTACATGGAATGACTCGGTATGATAGAATGGAATTCCCGTGGTGAGGGAACGGAGAACTTGAATGCCTCGCTACATTCGTAGTTCGAGGCTGATTCCTCGAGGGTGAGTGTTTAACATAATGGTTTATGCTTTGGTCATGTAGAGAACTGGAAGGGCTCAGTGTTGAGAATGTTCCGAGAGGGAGATGGACATAGAGAGGTTGCCTCAATGGTGCCATTTGAGAGGCTGAGGACAGTAATACTTATTGAGAAGGAATTAGAAACTCTGGCGGA
The DNA here is from genome assembly GCF_963169125.1 of Humulus lupulus. Lineage (NCBI taxonomy): Eukaryota > Viridiplantae > Streptophyta > Magnoliopsida > Rosales > Cannabaceae > Humulus > Humulus lupulus. Next base: position 239,844,903 of record NC_084802.1, on the reverse strand, counting down.
TGGATTGATGAGGATATCATCTGGAGTAGGTAAAGGAGACTGAATGGAAACTGAGCAGACCAGTGGGAAAGTTATGTGGGTATGCAAAGGAAGATTTAGGGAATACTTCAAGGTCAGACTACGGATAGGATTGGTATAGGGAATGTTGTAACAGACGGTTTTGGACGACAGAAAGTCTATTGAAGCAATTGAAGGAATCTGAGCCTGGTGTAGCCAGTGTGTTTTACTGCGGGGATTGTTGGCATCGTCGGGTTTGAACGAAAAGTACAATGTTGGGTACCAGTGGGGACGATGTCTCCAAGAGTTGATCTACGACTTGGTTATTGCCAGTTGGAAACCAAGGATAGAGGCATTTCGGAAAATTTTCTAATCTGCACCGGGTTGGGTGCGAGGAGTTGGTAACAAAGATTCTAGAATGGTTCAAGCTACAGCAGCACAGGTAAGTTCTTTAGGCTGAGAATGCGTGAACCGTATGGGTAAGTCCCTTCAAGCTCACGAGCAGTTCATGTGGATTACTCCCAGACGGAAATGGTGAGCAATGTTTATGCGAAAGACGTTTGTACTCAGAAGGCAGAGTCTCAGGTAAGGTTCTACCGATTGTTGGTTTGAGCGTCGTCAGGAGTACTCAGATTAGAGCTACAAGGAGGAAGGACAGGTAAGAGAAGAATTGATCTGAAGCCGCAAAGAAGCTAATGAAGAACGTCCGAAGAATTGAAGGCATAGCAAGACTGGTAAGCGCGTCATCTATTGCACGAGCATCTCCGGGAGACAACTACATCAGAGACAAGGGGAACAGTAAACTCGAGGTTAGACGGACTGAGTGGTATCAAATCAGAAAGAAATTCAGAAGACAAGGTATGATTGTTTAGTATCTGGTAATGCGGGAATATGCGTGTGTTTTGGTTAAGTAAAGAGTGATTTCATAAAGGACCTGATCCATGGTAGGGTTATGGAAATGTTGGAGTGCATCAAGGATTGTGCACGCCCAGGCGCAGTTGGCGCGAGGATGGATCGAACCTTGCGGGAGACGAAAGTATGAATCTGGTTGATACACTTGGAACGTTAAGTCGACTGTTGTGCAGAGCATAAGGTACTTGAGTGTTGGGTAGTAGTAAGAAAGTTAACGTTGAGACCCAGTTGTGGTGAAAAGTAACAGACTGATGATCAATGTTTGAATCCTCGATTGGGCGAAGGGAAATTCAATTGGAGGCGGAACTCCTAGCTGTGAGGCGTGTGTCAGTCAGGGAATAGCGCCATAAATTGTATTGGGGTGGTCAAAGCAACGACTGAGATCGGCATGATGTTAATAGGTAAGGGTTAGCTGGTGAGTGTCACCGAGCTATGGAATCCGAAGTGTTGACTTGAGTTGAAACAGGGAAGGACCCTGTCATGGTGGTACAGTAGGATCCTAGGATCGAGTGAAGGATCCAGGTAGGATATGGTTTTGAATGAGGATTCTGAATGGACATCATTCTACCTCCTAGGGTACGTTGTATCGGGAGGGTTGAGCGGGTGACAGAGTTTAGGTGATGTGGTAGTGTATCATGGGAATAGACCACATTAGACCTTAAGTAAGGTATTTGGACATGAAAAGTTTAACTCGGTTGTTTGAGTTAATGTTGGTTGGGTCGAGTGAACTGGTTTCAGGACGGAGCGTCGATGATATCGAACTGAGACCCTTTAGTAGTTTAAATTTTGGAATGGACTTAGAGAACGAAAAGAACAGAGTGGGAACCTGGAATTATCAGTTGATTGCAAGTGGAATGGTTGTCTGAAAGTTTATCAAAGATCTTAAAGAATTAAGCGCTGAGTAGGCGAAGACTTGAGGTATTAAGGGAAGTGTAATCCCTGGGAAGTAAGTCGTGATGGCAGTTGCTGGTGTCTTGTTGATGTAACGCGACATAGGGCTTGATAAGAGGTGAAGGATAGTGAATACTACAGTTTGGCTTTAGTTCAGAGAGAAAGACAAGTAGGTCGTTGAACTTCTTAAGGCAGGAGTGTCTGCCTATTTGGAAGAATAAAGAGCTGCGTCTCCGCGTTTAACAGACCAGGATCTGCGAGGCATTCAAAGAAAGAAGGGAGAGTTCTGACCCTTGATTCAACATAAAATTTCGAAGTTGTACTAGGTGTTAGGCCAGCGGGGCCTACAAGCTGATCCCACCTAGTAGAGGTGATGACGTTTGAGTATCTATGGAATCAGGAATAAGACAATGAATTGGTCATTGTAATCTAGGCAGACCCTGGGCTTCGGCAGGGTTGCGGTGTTGAAGAGGGGCTATCGAGAGTATGGCTATTAGACGAGATCTTGCGAGCCAAGATTGTTCTCCTGAAAGAGCGTTGGTGGGAACTAAAGTAAGGCGATGGACCTTGGAGATTATGGTTAGATTGCGGGTTGCTGACTGATGTGTTTGGGTAAATTTCGAGGATGAAATTTTTATGAGGAGGGGATAGTTGTAACGACCCAAATTCGCTAATAAGGCTTAAGGGCCTTGATTAGTGTGCCAGGAGGGCAGGTTGGGATTTATGTGTGATTTTATGAATTAAATGATTGATTATGATTTAAAGCATGTTATTTGGCTATTTGTTTAACTGAGATGCATGGCTATGTTTACTAGTATGCATGTAGGCCCGGATCGTGTTAGAAGGGCATAATTGTAATTTTGGCCATGTTGGGCATAACTGTATTGATATGGGATAATTGTATTTTGTGATTTGTACCACGTGAGTGTGGTGTTATTTTGTGATGCACGTGCCGAGACGGTCCTAGAGAGCAATTTAACTTAAGAGTCACAACGGGATTTCTATACCCGGCTCGGGAGGAGCCTAGGGGTACCTCGGGAATTTTATGGTTAAATTGAGATTTAGCGGGTAATGGTTATTGGAGATTTAGTAACCTGGGTAACCATTAGTTACTGCTGAGAGTAACAAGTTTTAGAAAGAAAATGGTAGAAATGAAATAGAAGAGTAATGACTTAAGTGCCCTTGAAGGTTTAGTTTGGAAAGGTTAATAGGAAGGGGTAATTTGGTCTTTTGGCAAGGGGATTATGAAAATTTCAGCTGTGATCTAAGGGGGTACGGTTTGGGCATTTGGGGTCACTTGTGGCATTGATAGAAATTGAAGAGAAGAAAGAGGGGGAGAAAGAAGAGCTAGGGCAAGTGAAAAGAAAAGAAGAAGAAGGTGAAGGGCTGAAGTGGGAGCTTGGGAGGAGGATCAAGGGAGCTTTTTAAGTGGATTCTCCATTTGAGGTAAGGATCTTGTGCACATCTAAGTTTTGATTTCTGTTTTGATTTGTAAAATCTAGAGCTTGAGTTAGTGTGTTTGAGTTTTGGTTTGAGTTGCTGAAAATAGGAATCAAAGGGTGGATTGTTGGATATGTTTGTGTGTTGAGCTTGAATCTAGTGTTTATGGGATTACTAGATGGTCTATGTGGGGTTTTGATTTGGTTTTGGGGCTTGGGTACCTGCTTGGGATGATTTGGAGTGGAGTTAGCTCGGGGAAAACACAGGGAAAAACCCAGAAATCTGGGTTTCGCGTAGGAGGGCCGCGGCCCTGTTCTTGGGCGCCGCGGCGCAAGGCTATTTCTGGGCAGGGGGAGGCTTCTGACTTGCTGGGCGCCGCGGCCCTATTGGGCAGGACGCCGCGGCCCTCTTAGGTAGCGCCGCGGCGCTAGGCCATTTTCAGGACTTGAAAGTTTGCATTTTTGAGCTTTTGCTCCGAGGGTTCGGGGGATGTTTCCGATGATTTGTTTTAGGAGTTTGGGAGTCCCGAGAGTGTGGGATTGGTCCCGAGAAGCGGTTTTTTATTTGATTAGTGTTGAGGGTGTTTCTTGTGTGTTGTGACTAGGTTATTGGAGAGGCTCGTGCTAGAGGACCGTGCTCGCGGCTTTAGTGCATCAGGAGGCTCGGAATGCAGGTAAGAAAACTATAACACCCGAAGGATAGGGCTTGGGCCCATAGTATGATTGCGGGGTGCGGCCCTATATTGCATGTTGCATGATGAGATGATTGCCGGGCGTGGCCCTATACTGCATTACATGTTAAGGTGCAGATTTAATTGAATTAGCATTTGTTGAATGTCGCTTGATTTATGCTATGTGTGATTATGATGAAATATACGGCAAGGGCCGGGGTGGCCGTGGGCCGGGGCGGCCATGGGCCGGAAGTAACACCTAGCACATGGGATGCTATAGTCAGGGCGGGGCCCGGTGGATACATGTGTTATGCTATATTCAGGGTGGGACCCAAGGGATACATGAGTTATCCTCGCGGTGAGAACCGGTACCCCAGGCTTCGGTAAGGCTCTGGGGCGGCTTTGCCATGTTTGCTTAGTCTAAATGGTTGACTTGTTTATCTGTGGATTATCTGTTATGATAAACTGTATAAACTGCATATGATATGTTCTGCATGAGTTTTCTTGCTGGGCTTCGGCTCACGGGTGCTCTGTGTTGCAAGTAAGGGCAATGACTGAGTCAACCAACCATGAGTACGGAGAGCGTGAAGCGGCGCGTACATGTTTGGCCTGCCCGACTGCTTTGGTTGGGGGTTTGTTTGAAAATGGCTGTAATAATCTATGATTTTGTAACTGATCAACTGTGAACTCATCTTTAAGATGTAAATAGTTTTCAAACCTTATTTTGGGATCCCAATGTTTAATATTAGGAGTTTTATTGAAACAACGCATTTTTCTAAGATTACAGCCTTAAATTTTAATTAGTCACACTTTTGTCTCAAAACCTCGGTTAGCGAGTTCTTTGCACACTGTTTTGTCTTAAAAAAATCACTTAGTAACGGCTCTAAGGAAGGAGGGCGTTACAATGGGGTGCTCCAATTTTGGTTGTGAAGAAGAAGGATGGAACCCTAAGGATGTGTATAGATTACAGGGATTTGAACAAGATGACTATTAAGAACAAGTACCACTACTGAGGACAAATGACCAGTTTGATCAGTTACAGGGTAGGATAGTATTCTCAAAGATTGATCCTTGATCTGGTTATCACTAGCTGATGATCAAAGATGAGGATATTCCGAAGAAGGCCTTTCACATGAGGTATGGGCACTACAAATTTCTAGTCATGTCATTTGGGCTGACCAATGCCCCAAAAAAATTTATGGATCTGATGAACAAGGTGTTCAAGGATTATTTAGATGATTTCGTAATTGTCTTCATCGACGACATCCTGGTTTACTCTCGTTCAGAGGTAGAGCATGAGCAACATCTCTGATTGGTATTACAGAGATTGAGGGAGCACTGGTTGTATGTCAAGTTTAAGAAGTGTGAGTTTTGGTTACCGCAGGTGACATTCCTTGGTCACATTGTTAGTGGAGATGGGATTAAGGTAGATTCGGCCAAGGTAGAAGCAGTTAGAGATTGGCTGAGGCCAAGGAACACCTCAGAGGTTAGGAGTTTCCTTGGGTTGGCAGGGTATTATCGACGATTCATAGAAGGATTCTCAAAGATTGCTACACTATTGACAAAATTGACAAGGAAGAACCTGAATTTCGTGTGGTCAGACAGATGTGAGAATAGTTTCCAGGAGTTGAAGCGAAAGTTGATTACTGCTCTGGTGCTGAGAATAGTTTACTGTGATGCATCGAGACTGGGGTTAGGATGTGTGTTGATGCAGAGTGGGAAGGTCATTGCTTGCGCATCGCGACAACAGAAGGAATATGAGCAACGGTTCCCTACTCATGATCTGGAGTTAGCAGCGGTGGTATTTGTACTGAAAGTGTGGTGACACTATTTGTATGGAGATAAGTGCGAGATATACATCGATCATAAGAGTTTGAAGTATTTCTTCACCAAGAAGGACCTAAATAGGAGACAGAGAAGTTGGCTAGAGTTGGTAATGGATTATGACTGTGAGATTCTTTATCATCTAGGGAAAGCCAATGTAGTGGCAGACGCTTTGAGTCGGAAGGGCCCGGGACAGTTGTTTAGTTCGAAGCAGATATCTAAGGAATTGGCAGAAGACATGACCAGTGCAAAGATAAAGTTGGTAGTGAGCCGGCTAGCCAATATTACTTTGCATTCCACTCTCTTGGAGAGAATATAGGAGGGCCACATGATGGATTCACAGTTGATGAAGCTTAGAGGGGATGTCCTAGCTAGAGTAGCTAAGGATTATTCCATTACAGAGACGGGTTTGCTAGGACACAAGGATCAGATTTTTGTTCCGATGGACCTAGGTATCAGACGAGAGATCCTTGATGAATCTCATACCACACCGCATTCATTACATCCATGCACCATGAAGATGTATCAAGATTTAAGGCCATTGTATTTGTGGCCTACGATGAAGAAGGACGTTGTCAACTATGTGGCAAAGTGTTTAACCTATTAGCAAGTGAAGGCTGAACACTAGCAGCCAGCGGGGTTGTTATAACCTTTAGGCATTTTTGAGTGGAAATGGGAAGACATTACTATGGGCTTTGTAGGAGGCTTGCCCAAGACAGTGGGGCAACATGATTCGGTATGGGTGATAGTAGACAGATATACCAAGTCAGCTCATTTTTTGTCGGTGAGGACAAACTATACTATGGACCAGTATGCAGAGCTATATGTGAGGGAGATTGTACGTCTCCATGGGGTTTTGCAATCTATAGTGTCGGACCGGGACCCAATTTTTACCTCCAAGTTTTGGGGTAGCTTGTAGAGGGCCATGGGGACTCAGTTGAAGTTTAGTACAACCTATCATCCTCACATAGACAGGCAGTCTGAGAGGACGATTAAGATATTGGAGGACATGCTTAGAGGATACGTGGTATATTTCAAAGGGTCTTGGAGTAAGTATCTCTCATTGATTGAGTTTTCATACAATAATAGCTATCAATCAATGATTGCAGTAGCTCCATATAAGATGTTGTGTGGCAAGAAGTGTAGGTCACCCATTCTTTGGGATGAAATGAGAAAAGGGAAGTATTTGGGTTTAGTGATGGTTCAGAGGACTAATGAGGCTATTGAGAAGATCTGAGCTCAAATGCTCGCCTCACAGAGTAGAAAGAAAAGCAACGCTGACCCTAAGCGTAGGGACGTGGAGTTCCAAGTAGGGGACCACGTATTTCTTCGAGTTTTGCCACTGCGGGGAGTAAGGAGGTTTGGAAAGAAGGGCAAGTTGAGCCCTAGGTTTGTAGGACCTTTCGATATCCTGGAAAGGATCAGGTAGGTTGCCTATAGATTAGCATTTCCCCCGTCATTATCAGGAGTTAATGATGTGTTTCACATCTCAATTCTACTAAAGTATGTGTCAGATACAGCCCATGTATTGGGACATGAGGACCTAGAGCTACAGATGGATTTCCCTTATGAGGAGAGACAAGTTAAGATCCTAGATAGAAAAGACAAGGTTCTGTGGAACAAGACGATTCCTCTAGTTAAGGTTTTCTGGAGGAACAGCAAGGTTGAGGAAGCGGCCTAGGAGATAGAGTCAGTTATGCGGGATCAGCATCCCTAGTTATTCAGGTAAATTTTGAGGACGAAATTTTTATTAGGAGGGGATAGTTGTAACATCCCAAATTTGCTAATAAGGCTTAATGCCTTGATTAGTGTGTTGGGAGGGCATAATTTGATTTATATGTGGAATTAATTGAACATATGTGAGATTATGTGGCTTATGTGAATTACATGGTAATATGAATATGTAACGACCCAAATTAGCTATTAAGGCTTAAGGGCCTTGATTAGTGTGCCAGGAGGGCAGGTTGGGATTTATGTGTGATTTGAGTTAAATGCATGGTTGTGATTTAAAGCATGTTATTTGGCTATTTGTTTAACTGAGATGCATGACTATGTTTACTAGTATGCATGTAGGCCCGGATCGTGTTAGAGGGGCGTCATTGTAATTTTGGCCATGTTGGGCATAACTGTGTTGGTATGTGATAATTGTATTCTGGGAATTGTACCACGTGGGTGTGGTCTTATTATTGTGATGCACGTGCCGAGACGGTCCTAGAGAGCTAGTTAACTTAAGAGTCACAACAGGATTTCTATACCCGGCTTGGGAGGAGCCTAGGGGTACCTCAGGAATTTTATGGTTAAGTTGAGATTTAGCGGGTAATGGTTATTGGAGATTTAGTAACCTGGGTAACCATTAGTTACTGCTGAGAGTAACAAGTTTTAGAAAGAAAATGGTAGAAATGAAATAGAAATGAAAGGACTTAAGTGCCCTTGAGGTTTAGGTAGGAAAGGATATGCAAGGAGGGGCAAAATGGTCATTTGGTTGGGAATTAGATAAATGGCAGCTGGGTTATATGGGGTACACGGTTTGGGGCTTAGTTATTTTGGTCATTGATTGGTTTTGTTAAAAATAAAGAGAAGAAAAGTTAGGGCAATGAGAAGAAGAAGAAGAGAAGAAGAAGAAGAAGAAGGAGCTGAAATTTGGAGACTTAGGAGATGAATCAAGGGAGCTTAGGATGGGATTCTCTACTTAAGGTAAGTATTTATGCATATTTAAGTTTGATTATGTTTAGATTTGTGAAACTTAAAGCTTGAGTTAAGTTTTTTAAAGTTTGAGTTTGAAGTTGCTGATTTTTGCAATCTAAGGGTGGATTGTTGGATATGTTTGTGTTTTGAGCTTGAATCTAGTGTTTATGGGTTGTTAGATGGTCCATTTGAAGTCTTAAATTGATTTTGGGGTTTGGGTATTGGTTTGGTATGATTTGGGAAGGTTTTAGCTCAGAGAAAACGCAAGAGAAAACCCAGAAATCTGGGTTCGCGTATGAGCTCCGCGGCCCTGTTCTTGGGCGCCGCGGCGCGATGTTGCATCAGGAGGAGGCCAAGTCGCTGGGCGCCGCGGCCCTTGAAGGGAGTGCCGCGGCCCTAGGCCAATTTTGACACCCAAAATTCTGGTTTTTAGGGCTTTTGCCCGGGGACTCGGGGGTTGGTTCCGATGTATCGTTTTAGGGAAATAGAGGTTCCGAGAGTGCGGGATTGGTCCCGGGAAGTGGTTTTGGGTTGGTTAGTATTGAAAGTGTTGTATGTGTGTTGTGACTAGGATTTCGAGGAGGCTCGTGCTAGAGGACCGTGCTTGTGGCCTTGGTGCATCGGAAAGCTCGGGAAGCAGGTAAGAAAATCGTAACACCCGAGAATAGGGCATGGCCCCACTGTGTGATTGCAGGGCATGGCCCCAGATTGTATTGTGTGCAAATTTTTAACCTTAAATGAATCATGATGTGTGCGAATGATTATTTCGAATGTACTATATGTGTGATTATGATGAAATGAATGGCAAGGGCCGAGTGCGGCGTAGGCCGGGTACGGCCGTGGGGCCGAAAGTAACACACAGCACATGGGATGCTTATATTCAGGGTGGGACCCAAAGTAACACACAGCACATGGGATGCTTATATTCAGGGTGGGACCCAAGGGATACATGAGTTATCCTCGCGGTGAGAACCGAAACCCCAGGCTTTGGTAAGGCCTCGGGGGCGGCATGGCCGTACTTGTTTATTATGATGGTTTTCCTATTTATCAGTGAATTATGCCAGCTATATGAATTGCATATGTTATGTATTATTTGGGTTTTCTTGCTGGGCTTCGGCTCACGGGTGCTCCGTGTGGCAGGTAGAAGCAAGGACTGAGTCAACCAACCATGAGTACGGAGAGCATGAAGCGACGCGTACATGTTTGGCCTGCCCGACTGCTTTGGTTGGGGGTTTATTCGAAAATGGCTGTAATAATCTATGATTTTTTATGATTTATCAACTGTAAACTTATTTCAAGATGTAAATAGTTTTCAAACCTTATTTTGGGATCCCAAATGTTTAATACTGGAAGTTTTAAATGAAACGACGCATTTTCAAAGATTACAGCCTTAAATTTTAATTAGTCACACTTTTGTTTCAAAACCTCGGTTAGCGAGTTCATTGCACACTGTTTTGTCTTAAAAATCACTTAGTAATGGCTCTAAGGTAGTAGGGCGTTACAGAATATATGTGCATGTATATGTGTATTAAATATGCATGTGAGTCTGTTCTTGATAATAATGGCATATTTGTAATTTTAACCCGTTGAGGGTATAAATGTAATTATATGTGTTATGTATTGAGACCACATTATTATGTGGATATATTTGCAATATTTGGCTTGAGGCAATCGTAGTGAGCAGGTTAGCGAAAAAGTCACAATGGGGTCAAATACCCGGCTCCGGGTTAGCCAAGGGGGGGTATTTTGGGAAACTTAGTTCGTATTTGGAATTTATCGAGTGATGGGAAGTTATTTAATGATTATTGGGGATGTCGGGATTAATTGGGAATTTATAGTGCTATTTGAGGAATAGCGGGAAATGTGGAAAATGACGGTATCGTCCTTGGGGGCATTAAAGAGTAAGGTTTCGATCTAAGGGAACTTTAGTCTTTATGGTGTCAAGGGACAGACTTAGGAAGCCTTCAGGAAATAACTAGAAACAAAAAACACACTTGGTTTCTCTCTCTCTCTCTCTCTCTCTCTAATTAGTTCTCTCTCTCACCCTCTCTCATAGCTTTGGTTTGGAGCTCTTGAACCTTTGAGATTTTGAGCAAGGTTTGTTAGGGATTGAAACTAAATGGAAGCATACAACTTGAAGAGGAAGCTAGGAAATAAGTTAATCAGAGGTTATACCGGTAAGGTTTGGGAATAGAAATTGTGCTTGGGATCACCGTACCTTGTCTGCTTGGGACTCGATGTCGGGGATTGGACCCATGTTATTGGATATGATTGTGACTATAAATGTGATTTTTCGTCTGGCATGCTTGTATATGTTGCATATATTCATGTATTATATAATCTATATGTTTGATTATATCTAATCATAATGCTAGGCCTAAGGGAGCTGGAGCTGACATTGTTGTACCCTAAAATTAGTACGAGTTCAATTACTCAGCTCGGGTATAGCTGGTAGATAAATATGAGGAAAAATAGCCAAGTAGGATATTTGGTTAATAATGATGTGAGAAGCTCGAGGATCATATGTTATTATCAAACCGCCTCTCGGGATAACAATTGAGTTTCAGATTTATAATGGCTAGATCCAACTGTGGGCGTTCTGAGCTTACAATGAGCTAGGGTTCAGATAGCCTTTGAACATGAGCTCGAGTGAATTATTCAGCTCGTGGAAACCTGGACAAAATGCATACTGAAGGATCCCAAGAGATTCAGAGACTCCTTATGCGCTCATTAATGCCCAGGCTGTATTGAATATCTATCATTTATTTTCCGAGACAGAAGGAGTATATTCTAATTTGTTATTAAATCATATCCCAATGTAAATGGGAATAATCTGTATTAAATGTATACCATATTTATTCACGTGGATACCCAAACCTGTCCAGTAAATTCCTCTATAAATATCAGGAATAATGGACAGGAAAGGGGACGACCATTTTTTTATTACTAAAACTATGCAGAAATTGAGAGAGCAAAGCAATAACATCATCTCATGGATTTTAACCACTGAACCACGTAAAAGTTGTGTTTGTTTAAGAGAGTTTTTATTATTTCATTATGGTTTATAATTTAGCACCAATCTACCTATCTGATTTCTTAATCTACTGTTGGCGAAAAACTGTGTCAACAGTTTGGTTCTTTCATTGAGAGGAAATTAGTGCTTCACAAGTTTCAGTCGACATTCATCATGGTGCTCACTCAATCGATGCATGACAATGACATGGATTAGCTTGGTGGGCAAGAGGCCCATCATATTGTTGTTCCCGCTGAAAGGGGCCCAGACGTTCAACAACGTCCTAGAAAGCAACTGGTGGGTTAGGACGATGCCGGGAATTCAACATCACTCCCCCAAATCCTAATCCGGGTTATTTGGCCGCTGTCGAGATGGAAAATTCCCAATTAAGAAGCCATCTAGCTAGAGCAAACATGAAAATTGAGGAGGTCTTGGCTCTGTCACTCCATCTTGCAACCGATATGAATGTCGGACAGAGGCAAAGTGGGTCTCATAAGTCCCACAAGAATAACCAGTCTAAACCTAGTCGTTCTATCAAAACAGCCACGTCAAATTATGTGCCTTCAGAGTGAAACCACTAGAGTGCTTAGCCCACTAGTCGTCATAGGGGTCATCACCAACATGTCAGTCGGTCGGTCAAGACTGCGACCCCCAGCTCCGTGCCTTCTTTGCAGATTCCCAGGAGTGCCCATAACAACCCACCAGGGCGGGCTGGAACAAGTTCACGGAGGCAAAATGCTCCAGCAAATCCTCAAATAGCATTATAAATTCCCAATTTAGTTCGTCCTGATGGAACAAGGATAGCCTCGCCAATAAGGCATCCGCCATCACCGGTTAGACATCCTACCCCACCTCATCCACAACGAGATGCTTCAGTTCATGGGAAAAGTAGGAGAAATGCTCCCCCATCGGTATATACTTACACCCCACGGGCACGTGTTGAGAATCCAAGTCATTGATCTTAACCGCGGGTCGTAAGTTTGGAAAATGGAAGTTACTGGATAGGGAGCCACGTGGAGGCAGGTCCGAAAGCGACTTGAGGAATCATCTGACCTCAGCACAAAGTTCACGATATGATCCACAGCCTGACCTGTGCGATCAATTGATCTCACAAAGAAGTTATCCATCTTTGAATGAGGATGTTAGTTATACTCGACATGAGGGAGATTTGTCTATCGTACGCGACAATGGGAATGTCCTACCTAAACAAGCTCAGACGTGGAGGGACAATAACCAACCAAACGGGTACAATAGGATAGAGCTGTTGAACAGGCCCCAACTAACCTAGAGACCAAGGACCTAACCCTTGAGTGACTGGCCTTGATGGAGGAACAGATGAAAAGGCTCTTATCTGGAAAGCGGGTGGATGATTGCAACTCAGATGAAGAGCTCGAACCTTTCGCTCTAAACATCGCCACAGCTACGTACCCTATTGGCTTTAGGATGTCGAACATGCTGACATTTGATGGAAATACAGATCTATCTGATCACCTCAGGATGTTCAACACAATGATGATGACTCATAATGTTAGGCTCAACCTAAGAAGTATCTTGCTTTCCTGCGACTCTGGTCGGACCTGCCAGATAGTGATTTAAACAATACAAGAAGCATTAACGTAAAACAACAACATGGTGAGTCATTGAAGGCATACCTGAGCAAATTCGCCAATGTTGCAGCATGAGCTAGGGATGCTGATGATAGCTCCAAGCTCATGGCGATGAGGATAGAGATCCTGGTGGGAGGCCATCTGTGGCAAGAACTCCAATGAAAAGGAGTTAAAAGTGTAGATGAATTCTAGGCCCGGGCCCAAGAGTGGATAAACTTGGAAGAGGCGTGATCAGATGTCGCAGGAACCAGCCAGGCCCCTATCCATCTCGCTGGAGCAGTGACGGATGTTGCAGCTACAGCTCAATCCGTTACCCAGAATAACCAAGCGGGAAACAACAAGAGAAAAGGGAATGGTGAGGACGACCAGAATGGCATGAAGAAGAACAAGTCTGTGGAGAAATTCATGCCCGTTTATACTACCTACAATGACCTAACGGACACCTGGGAACATATCTTCCTGGCTAATTCTAATCGCCTCCTGTGGAAGAAGCTAGGACCTTTAAGGCATCAGAGGGAGAAGAGAGACCCTTCAAAGTTTTTTCGATTCCACAATGACATCGGTCATAACACCGATGATTGCCGACAGCTGAAGGATGAGATTGAGACTTTCATTCGGGTTGGTCCATTAGCCTAGTATGCCCGAAATTAGGTAGTTCCCAATCAACCTGCCGGGTAGAATCCTCAGCCAGCTTAGGAAGCCCCGACAGATCAACCTAGAACTCAGATGAATCAGGTCGACCCTCCCCCGATAGTAGGAGGAGACATAACTGTTAGGAAAAATAATATTTTGCCTCAATGGAAATGGTAAGATACTATTACAACTCTAGACAATATATTACAAGTAAATATAGATTGATTAAAAAGTGTTACAACTCTATGACAAAAGATACATGTAAATATAAAGAAAGAGGTAGAAGATGATAGAAATAGAAAATACAACTCTAAGACAAAATATACAAATAAACTAGAAGTAGTATAATGAAAAGATATAGATGAGGTTACAACTCTAAAACAAAAGATACATGTAAAAGAGTGAATAATAGAAGAAAAGAAAAGCAATAGAATAAAAGAACAAGAATAAGAACAATGAACAAAGAACTCTCACTCACACAACCAAAGTGAAGAGTATTGGGGATCACCAACTTGAACAAGGTTTGAAACCTTTCTCCAAAAGCTTATTTCCCCCTAACTCAAGCACTAAGGGATCTCTCACAGATTTTGGAAATGCTTTCTGGAATAATCAAGCCTCAAGGTGTTTCTAGCCAAGTGCTCTAGTGGATAGAAATGGTGTGTCTTACAAGTGAGCATTAGGCTCCTATTTATAGAGTTTAGAGACACCCTTTGAATTTCAAATTCCACCAACCCCCATGGTTGTTACCAATGATTAATTGGGTGTTTTATGGAATTAAAATAGAGATTTGGGAGTTACTTGGCTATTGGAAACGTTCAAAATTGGATAAAAACTGAATTAGTATGAATCTGTTAGCCACTAGCGCCGCGGCGCTTGTTTCAAGCGCCGCGGCCCTTGGTCAGTTTCAGCAACTAATTTTTTAAGTTTTTTTCCACAACGTTCCAATTTATTCCCACTTGATTTTGTAACTTCCATACACAATATGGGAGTTAAAATCACATCTCTATCAGCCATTTCTCATATGGTTTTAAGAAATTCATCTCAATATTGTGTAACAACAAATCTACACAATAATGGGTGATATTTAGGAGTTACAAATTTGTGATGAATTTGTAACACCAAATATGTTACATGTTTGGATATTTCACATATATCCAAATAATGTAACTCTCTTTTATATGTTACAATATGTGACACTCTATGTCACATTTATTTAATCTAAAACATTATATTATAAAATAATATAATATTACATTATATTATGAAATAATATAACATTCCCCCACTAGATTAAATAGTCCTCTATTGTAACACTTATTTAATCAATCATTATATTTAAAATATAACATATCCCCCACTTGATTAAATAAGAACTCTCTCTTATAGGAGTTATTGCATTGATGCATAAAGTAAAGTGTTTTTCAACATGAACTTTACTATAGTGTAATTATCACAAAATTTGTCGAAAATTTGGTTGCACTAGGCATTGAACCATCTTTTCATGATGGAAAATTGGTGATAATACACACACCTTTGCGATGTTCACTTGAGACCTCTATGTCTCGCTTTGCACCATTAATGGCCATGTGCACTTTCCATTCATGGACGTTCTTGAGAATACTCCCAATTCTCATGAGAGGCGGCACCACCCCTAGGTCCATATAGGTAGAATTCTTACAGTATTTTGTTACCAAAAATACTTGTCTTTACAAGACTGAATTCTATTAAAAAAACCTTTCGGTTTTAACCCTCCTCTTGGTAACACACAAGTACTCAATATCCCAGATGGGACTTGTTTTGAGTACAACTAATATTCACTTGATTGACTTGTTATTACCTATTGAACCTAACACTAGTTGAATAACTAGTGTTAAGATAGGTTACCATCAATCGTGAATCTCTTTAGGGAGTATAAGTCCCATCCCTCGAGATGATGCAGCCACTAAATCCCTCGTTAGTGGCTTAGTGAAAGGATCCGCCAGATTTTCACTTGTTCTCACATAGGATATTGAGATGACTCCTCTTTGAATCAATTCTCTTACATATCCATGTCTTAGACTAATATGTCTAGACTTCCCATTATACACTCCGCTGTATGCTCTAGCCAATGTTGCTTGGCTATCACAATGTATCGATATAGTAGATACATTATCTTTGATTAGGGGAATATCTATCAACAGATCCCTTAACCATTCGGCCTCTTTGCCAGTAGCAGCTAGAGCTACGAACTCCGCTTCCATAGTGGAATGAGATATACAGGTTTGTTTCTTGGAACCCCAAGAAATTGCACCTCCACCAAGTGTAAATACCCAACCAGCTGTGGACAAGTTGTCCCCAAGATTGGATATCCAACTTGCATCTGTATATCCTTCTAATATCGAAGGAAATTTGGAGTAGTGAAGGCTTAGTCCTTTGGTTTTCTTGAGATAACCTAGGACTCTTCCAATTGCCTTCCAGTGATCCACACTTGGATTACTTGTAAACCTACTAAGTTTACTTACCGCAAATGCTATATCAGGTCTAGTACACTGGGCAGCATACATTAGACTCCCTATAGCACTAGCGTACTCCAATTGAGCCACCGCTCTTCCTTCATTCTTCTCTAGTTTTACACTATGATCGAATGGAGTATTGGCATCTTTAACCTTGAGATGGTTAAATTTGTTCAATACTTTCTCAACGTAGTGGGTTTGCCCTAGCGCAAAACCCCCACTATGTTTCTTTACTTTGATACCGAGTATGGTATCAACTTCTCCAAGATCTTTCATCATGAAGGTTGATGATAGAAACCTCTTCGTTTCTTCTATCCCATTCATGCTATTACTTAGAATAAGCATGTCATCCACATATAAGCAAACAATGGTCACATATCCCTTACAAGTTTTGGAATACAAACACTTGTCTCCATTGTTATGTCTAAACCCATTAGACATGATGGCTTGATCAAATTTCTCATGCCATTGCTTAGGAGCTTGTTTCAATCCATATAAGGATTTTACAAGTCTACAAACTTTATGTTCATATTTTGGTAGGACAAACCCTTCGGGTTGTTCCATATAGACCTCCTCATTGAGGTCACCATTAAGGAATGCCATTTTGATATCCATTTGATGAACATACAAGTTGTGTATAGAAGCTAATGCGAACAAAATTCTTATAGAAGTTGTTCTTGCAACAGACGCATAGGTATCGAAATAATCGATACCTTCTTTTTGCCTAAACCCTTTAGCTACTAATCTAGCTTTAAAGGTTTGGATAGTGTCGTCAGTGTGGTATTTTCTCCTAAATACCCACTTACACCCAATTGGCTTAGACCCCGGTGGGAGGTCTACCAATTCCCAAGTGTTATTGGAAAGAATGGAATCCATCTCATCATTGACGGCTTCTTTCCAAAATGCACTATCTCTCGATTGCATAGCTTCTCTATAAGTCTTAGGATCATCCTCAACGAGAAGTACAATAGGAATTTTCCTAATGACTTCCTCTCTATTTCCTTCTACCATGTAGAATGAAATTCGTTGAGAATCTATCTCATCCACTACTAGACTTTTATGATTTTTAAGCCTTTGACTTCTTCTAGGTTCAAAGGGTTGCTTTACATCCTTTTGAGAATTCTCCTCTTGAGAATCAACTTTGGATGTAGAAGCTTGAGAGTTGTTCTCATATAACAAATTCTCCTTTAGAGATGTTGAAGCTTGAGAATTGTTGTCACATAACATATTCTCAAAGAATTCAACTTCTCTAGATTCAATCACAATATTAGACTCTAAGTCTAATAGCCTATAAGCTTTACTATTATTGGCATAACCAACAAAAGCACACTTTATGGCTCTTGAACCTAACTTTGTTCTATTAGGTTCGTTTTTCTTGCAATATGCAAGACACCCCCACACTTTGAAGTACCCTATGTTGGGTTTTCTTCCTTTCCATAACTCACATGGAGATATAAATACCATGTAAAAAAATTTCAAGAAAATAATCACTAATTTCGCTTTTAGTTGTTTAAATAATCTCAAAATCTCTTCAACAACTTTTGTGCATTTCTAAGAGTCTCTTTTGAGATTATTTTGAAAACATCATTTTGACATCCATTGATTTTCTCGTCAAAATCAATTTGAAGATGTCAATTTTAAACACTTAAATCAAAGAAAATAAACCCTCAATGATTTATTTAAACACTTTGATTTCTAATGCTTTGGTTTAACATTATCTCCTCATTGGGATTAATTTAAAACATATCACCATCTTTAACAAGAATGAATAAAATTCTCTTCAACCTTATTCATTATTGGTATAAAGATTCGAAATTGCTTCTCCAATTTTGTAATGTCACCTCATTGAGACATTGAATATTTGAGAATTATTGTCACTGAATAATTCTCAAATATTTTCTCTTTTGACCACATTTTAGACTCCAAGCCTATAGGTCAATATGTCATCCCATAATTTGGATCCACCTTGATCAATTTTTCTTGCAATAGCAAGATACTTATCAAACGATGTAACCTTTTTAGGTTCATCTTTTCTTATCTCATAAGTTGAGATGATCAACACTTAAAAGAGAAATTTTAATTTCTCAAATAATTCTCTTTATTTACCAAATAAATGGCAACTAATCACATTGCAATAATATAGGATAAAACATATTTATATTATTATCACCTTAATAATCATATTATATGGCATACCATAATAATCATGATAATTCTCATGTATATATCAATATACTTTTATATATTAACATAATTATGTCTCAAAGAAATTTCACATAATTTGTCAACATATATCCATCATATTAGCATGCATTTTGAATCTCATAATTATATTGTAAGTATATCACAAATATCATACAATAACTCACATATCTATTGATTCACAAAATCAATATATAGGCATGTCAAAAACTACCTAATTATCATGCTTTATAAATTCTCAAAACATAATTTTCATGTCAAATGTATGTACTACACTCTCACATATAGCATACACATAAGATTAACAATCACTAGATTATGTAGAGCTTCTCAAAAGTTCACTTCTAAGGATTTAACTTTCACAAAAAGATGTGTAACCTATGTTACAATGTATCTCATGTTATATTAACATGTTAACATTTACACAATTATTCATATATCAACATTTGGAAAACATGCTAATACATGAAATAAAATTTCATCACTATTATATAAAATTTACACTTACCTTGTCTAACCACCAAGTTCAATTGAATCCATGAAACCTACTCCATCCTACTAGGTCTTGGTTCATGATTTTGATAGTCTCACCTTCCATTGAAACAAACAATGGGGTTAAGCTTTTGAATGTTAGGAAAAATAATATATTGCCTCAATGGAAATGGTAAGATACTATTACAACTCTAGACAATATATTACAAGTAAATATAGATTGATTAAAAAGTGTTACAACTCTATGACAAAAGATACATGTAAATATAAAGAAAGAGGTAGAAGATGATAGAAATAGAAAATACAACTCTAAGACAAAATATACAAATAAACTAGAAGTAGTATAATGAAACGATATAGATGAGATTACAACTCTAAAACAAAAGATACATGTAAAAGAGTGAATAATAGAAGAAAAGAAAAGCAATAGAATAAAAGAACAAGAATAAGAACAATGAACAAAGAACTCTCACTCACACAACCAAAGTGAAGAGTATTGGGGATCACCAACTTGAACAAGGTTTGAAACCTTTCTCCAAAAGCTTATTTCCCCCTAACTCAAGCACTAAGGGATCTCTCACAGATTTTGGAAATGCTTTATGGAATAATCAAGCCTCAAGGTGTTTCTAGCCAAGTGCTCTAGTGGATAGAAACGGTGTGTCTTACAAGTGAGCATTAGGCTCCTATTTATAGAGTTTAGAGACACCCTTTGAATTTCAAATTCCACCAACCCCCATGGTTGTTACCAATGATATATTGGGTGTTTTATGGAATTAAAATAGAGATTTGGGAGTTACTTGGCTGTTGGAAACGTTCAAAATTGTATAAAAACCGAATTAGTATGAATCTGTCAGCCACTAGCGCCGCGGCGCTTGTTTCAAGCGCTGCGGCCCTTGGTCAGTTTCAGCAACTAATTTTTTAAGTTTTTTTCCACAACGTTCCAATTTATTCCCACTTGATTTTGTAACTTCCATACACAATATGGGAGTTAAAATCACATCTCTATCAGCCATTTCTCATATGGCTTTAAGAAATTCATCTCAATATTGTGTAACAAAAAATCTACACAATAATGGGTGATATTTAGGAGTTACAAATTTGTGATGAATTTGTAACACCAAATATGTTACATGTTTGGATATTTCACATATATCCAAATAATGTAACTCTCTTTTATATGTTACAACATGTGACACTCTATGTCACATTTATTTAATCTAAAACATTATATTATAAAATAATATAATATTACATTATATTATGAAATAATATAACAATAACTACTATTGTTTGAGGACCTCATTTGGCGGGCACAAGCAGTGGGGCCCAAAAGAGGTATATTAATGAGTTGAAAACTCATAACGGTGTGGAGTTTGTCTTAGCGCAACGGTTATCGAAACAACAACGGTTGGAAAAACAACCAATCATTTTCATGGAAGAGGATGCTAGCCACGTTCAATTCCCGCACAATGACCTGCTGGTGGTAACTGTGCAGCTTGCTAATTGAAGGGTACGGAGGATACTGGTGGATAACGGATGTTCTGTAAATGTTGTTTTTAGGTCCACCATAGAAAATATGGGATTGTCCATATCCAATTTGAAGGGGACCTCAATGACTCTGAACGAGTTTTCAGGTGAAGGAACGACGACCATAGGTACGATCAGAATGGTGCTTACATTGGGAGAAGAGTCATGAACTGTCTCTAAAATACTTGAGTTTGTGGTAATCGATTGCCCGGCCGCATATAACATAATTTTGGGAAGACTTGCGCTGGTGGCTTTTGAAGCCATCACTTCGATCTGACACCTGGCAATGAAGTTCCCCTTAACCTCAGAAATATGCACAGTAAGAGGAGACTAGCTCGCTGACAGAGAATGCTACAACATTGCTATGAAGGGAAAAGCACAACCCGGGTAGCAGGCGATAGTTATAGGTGAAGGAAATGAGGAGTCCCGAGAAATGGAAGTTACCCATAGGATGTAAGAACCTCAAGAAGAAAATGATGAGGTCCCAACATGACGACATTGATCCGCGGGTAGGCGAAGACAGGTTTGATCTTAAAGCAGTAGAAGAGCTCGAGGAATAAACATCAACCCAGAAGAACCTTCAAGAGTTGCCAAAATTGGAAGAAATCTTGAAGTCGAAAGGAAGGAGCTGGATGAGTTTGTAAGGATGAACCTGGATGTTTTCTCTTGGTTGCATGAGGATATGGTGGGAATCAGTCCTAGTATAATAATACATACCTTAAACTTGGACAAGAATGTGTCTGCCAAGTCCCAAAAACAGAGGCTTTTGGCGACATTATGATTTGAAGCGTTAGAAGAAGAAGTAGCTCGCCTACTTAAATGTGGGTTTATCAGGGAAGAAAAATACTTGATCTGGGTTGCTAACCCCGTACTGGTCTCGAAGCCAATCTGGAAGTGGAGAACTTGTATCAATTTCTCTGATCTCAACAAGGCGTGTCCCAAGGATTGTTTCCCAATACAAAGAATTGATCAGTTGGTAGATGCTATGGCCGGTCATGAGCTCATGTCTTTCATGGACGCGTACTTTGGATATAACCAGATTGTGATGAACTCTGCAGACCAAGAGCATACCAATTTCATGACTGAGCATAACGTATATTGCTACAAAGTTATGCCATTCGGGCTAAAAAATACCGGAGCTACATACCAATGGTTGGTCAACAAAATGTTCGCTAACCAGATCGAGAGAAACATGGAGGTGTATGTTGATGATATGCTCGTCAAGTCAAATATTGCCAATAACCATGTATCCGACCTGGAAGAATGTTTTGGAATATTAAGGAAGTACGACATGAAGCTAAATCCCCAGAAGTGTACTTTTGGAGTTGTGTCGGGAAAGTTTCTAGGGTTTATAGAAAACACAAGGGGGATAGAGGAAAATCCAGAAAAAATCAAGTCATTGTTAGAAATGCCTTCACCCAGGTCGCGTAAGGAAGTACAAAGCCTAACTGGGAAGGTGGTGGTTCTAAACTGCTTCATTTCAAAATCCACTGACAAGTGTCTACAATTCTACAACTTTCTCAGGGGAAATAAGAAATTTGAATGGATAAAAGAATGCGAACAGGCATTTCGTGACCTAAAAACGCATCTAGCTGAACCCCCCATACTATCAAAATCGATGTCTTGAGAGTGTCTGCTTCTTTACCTGGTTGTGACAGAAAATGCAGTCAATGCCATATTAGTTCGAGAAGAAAATAGGGCACAAAACCTGTATATTATATAAGTAATAGGCTTCTCGGAGCTGAATCACAGTACCCGTTGATAGAGAAACTTGCGTTCTGCCTCATTTTTGCTTCAAGGAAGCTCAGGCTGTACTTCCAGTCCGATTCTATTCACGTCTTAACCGACCAACCTTTAAGGCAGGTTTTGCAAAAACATGAAACGTCGGGGTGACTATTAAAATGGGCCATTGAACTCAGCCCATTTGAAATATTATACATGCCATGAACTGCAATCAAGAGCCAAGCCCTTACTGATTTTGTGACCAAGTGCACAGGTTTTCAGGACGAGCTGATAAGGGAGTCGGTGCAACTATTATGGAAAATCTTCATTAATGGATCATCTAATGAAAATAGATCAGGAGATGTGATAATCTTAATCTCACCTGAAGGACATCGGTTCCATACAACTCTAAGGTTCAGGTTTGAAGCATGCAACAACGAAGTGGAGTATGAGGCCATATTGGTAGGGCTAAGGGTGGTGAAAGAGATGAAGGCAAAAGACATCCAATGTTATAGTGATTCTCAGCTCGTGGCCAATCAGATATTGTGAGAATACCAAGCTTGAGGCATCAAGATGGTGACTTACCTAGCTCAGATGAAGGGTGAGTTGTCTGAGTTCGAGTTTAGCTTCGTTGAGCAAGTACCCCACGAGCAGATTTCCAACGCTGATGCTTTGGCTCGACTCGCTACCACCAAAAAGGAATATACCTTGAATGTAGTTCTGGTGGAGTTTTTGGAAAGCCCGAGTATAATGACAGAAATGGTGGAGGTTGAAATGATTGACATAAAATCGACCTGGATGACATCTATAGTGGAGTACCTCAGGACCGGAAGACTACCTGATGATAGGAAGGACGCGAGAAAGCTGCTGTATCAAGCTTCGCAATATGTAATTGTTGAGGGAATCCTATATGGGCGAGACATTCCTTGCCCCTCCTGTGATGTGTTCTGCCCGACGAAGCACAAACTATTTTACAAGAAATACATGAAGGCTTCTGCAGAGATCATGCTGGGGGGGAAAACCTAGTTCTAAACGTACTGAGACAGGGCTATTTTTGTCCCACTTTAACAAAGGACTCGATCTTGTATGTGCAAAAGTGCAAAAAATGTCTGCGTTTCTCCGTAGTTGCCTGAGCTGCTCTAGTCGAGCTAACCATCATCTCATTTCCTTGGCAATTTGCAACATGGGGAATTGACTTAATAGGTTCCCTGCTATTGTACCCTAATTTTAGCACAAGTTCACTCACTCAGCTCGGGTACAGCTGGCAGGTAAATACGTGGAAAGATAACTAAGTAGAATATCTGATTATTAACCATGTGACCAGCTCGAGATTTATAATGGCCAGACCTAATATTAGGCGTCTAGAAATCATTACGAGCTAAAAGTAAGATACCTATAAAACACGAGCTCGGAGTCATATATGCAGCTCATGATGACTTAGAAATGATGCATATTGAAAGATCCCAAGAGTCAGGGATTCTTTATATGCCCATTAATGACCAGGCTGTATCGTATTTATGTCATTTATTAACCAAGATAACAGGAACGTATCTATTATGTTATCAAATCATATCCCAATGTAAATAGGAATAATTTGTATTAATTATATACCATATGTATAATTATGCGGTGTGTTGACACGGTTACCCAAACCTATCCATGGAATTCCCTATAAATACTAGGAATACTGGACAGGAAAGGGGACCATTATTCTGTATTACCGAAACTCTGCCAAAGTATAGAGAGAAGCGGCAATAATATTGACTCGTGGACTATGTGGATTTTAACCAGTGAACCACGTAACAGTTCTGTATTTTTGAGTGAGATTCGGTTATTTCATTACGGTTTAATATTAAGCGCTAATCTACCCTTTATATTTCTTAATATAATGTTGGCAAAAAACTGCACAAACATTTTGGTGCTTTCATTGAGAGTAAATTAGTGCTTCACAAGTGTTAGTCAATTTTGATCATGGTGGTCACTCGTTTGATGCACGATAATGAGCCAGAACAGCTTGGTGGGTAGGAGGCAGATCATACTACTGTTCCCAATGAAAGGGGTCTGGATGTTCAGCATCCTCCGGGAAAAAAACTGGCGAGTTAAGGCGATACTGGGAGTTCAGCGTCATTAATGCAGAACCCTAACCCAGGCTATCTAACTACCATTGACATGGAAAACATGTAGTTGAGGAGCCATCTCGCTAGAGCAAACAGGCAGACTGAGGAGGTTTTGGCTCGGTTACCCCTTCTTGCAACCCACGTTAATGTTAGAAAGAGGAAAAGTGGGTCTCATAAGTCCCGCAGGAATAACCAATCTAAACAGAGTCGATTTGTCAGAATTGACACTCCAAGTTCTGTGCCTTCAGGGCGACACCACCAAAATGTTTAGCCCACTAACCATCATAGGGGTCATCAGCATGTCAATCGATCAGTTAGGACTGCGACCCCAAGTTTGGTGCCTTCTTCACAGATCCCCAGAAATGCCCATGACAATCCACGAGGAGGGGCTAGGATAGGCTCATGAAGGCACAATGCTCCAACAAATTCCTCTGTGCCACGATCAGAGTGCTAGACACAGAGACCTAGGGATGTTGGAGTAGAACAGAGGCGGGCTAATTTAGTACGTCCTGATGGAGCGAGGATAGCCTTACCAATAAGGCATCTTCCGTCACCTGTAAGACATCAAACACCACATCCTCCTCAATAAGATATTCCAACTTATGGGGACAGCAGGAGAAATCCTCCCCCATCCGCGAATAATTCTGCCCCACGAACGAAAGTTGAGAATCTAGGCCCTCGATCTCAACCATGAGCTGTAAGCTTTGCAAACGGAAGTTATTGGACAGAAATCCATCATGGTGGCAGGTCCGAGAGTGACCTAAGACATTATTTGAGTTCAGCACAAAGTCCTTGGTATAATCAACAGCCCGACTTGCACGATCATCTGAACTCACAGAAAAGGTATCCAGCCCGGGATGAAGATATTAGCTATACTCGACATGAGGGAGCTCCATCCATAGTATGCGACAACGGGAATGCCCCACCTAACCAAGCTCAAGCTTGGAGGGACAGTAACTCGTTGAATGCGTATGATAGGATGGGAGCTGTTAAACAGCCCCTAGCTAACCTAGGGAGTAGGGACATAACCCTTGAGAGACTAGCTCTAATGGAAGAACAAATGATGAGACTCTTGTCCGGGAAGGAAAAGGATGATTGCAACTCAGACGAGGAGCTCGAGCCTTTTGCTCCAAACATTGCGACGACAACATATCCTATAGGTTTTAGGATGCCACACATATCAAAGTTTGATGGAGACGAAGATCCGTTCGATCACCTCAAAATGTTTAACACCATGATGATGTCCCACAATGTCAGGCTCAATCTAAGGTGTATCCTATTCCCAACAACTCTGGTCAGGTCTGCTAGGCAGTGGTTTAAACAATATAAGAGGCATTCCATAAGCTCGTGGAAGAAATTTTCTTCTGATTTCAAAAAAGCATTTTGAGTTTCACAAACAGCTCAAGTTGAGGCTGATTCTTTGGCCAACATGAAGCAGCAACCTGGCGAGACGCTGAAGGCATATCTAAGCAGATTTTCCAACGTTGCTCATGAGCTAGGGATGCTGATGATAGCTCTAAGCTCATGGCGATGAGGACGGGAATCGTCGTTGGGGGCGACCTATGGCAAGAACTCCAAACAAAAGGAGTTAAGAGCGTAGACGAATTCTTTGCGCGATCTCAAGAATGGATAAACCTATAGGAGGCGCGAGCTTCTATCGAAGGAACCGGCCAAATCCCTGTCCAACCCGTTGGAGCAGCAACAGATGTTGTAGGTATGGCTCAAACTGTTGTCCAGAATAATCAAGGGGGGGATAACAAAAGGAAGGGGAGTGGTGAGGGCGACTAGAGCAGGTCGAAGAAAAACAAGTCTATGGAGAAGTTCAAACCTATCTACGCTACATATAATGACCTAACAGACACTTGGGATCATATTTTTTTGGCAAATTCTAATCGCCTTAAGAAGCCAGAACCATTGAGGAACAGAGGGCAAAGAGAGATCCCTCAAAATTCTGTCGATTCCATAATGACATCGATCATAACACTGATGACTGTCGGTAGCTGAAGGATGAAATTGAAACTCTCATTAGAGCTGGACCGTTGTCCTAGTACGCCCGAAACCGGGTGATTCCTAATCAGCCCGTCGGGCAGAACCCTCAAACAGTCCCTGAAGCTCCGATAGGCCAATCCGTAGCCCAGGAAAATCAACTCGAACCTCCTCCGATAGTGGGGGGAGATATAACCACTATTGCGGGAGGACCTCATTTGGCGGGCATGAGCGGTGGGGCCCAAAAGAGGCACATTAATGAGTTGAAGGATCATAACGGGGTGGAGTTCATCCCGGAGCAACGATTATCAAAACAACAGCGATTGGAAAAGCAACCAATCATTTTCACGGAAGAGGATGCTAGCCACTTCCAATTCCCACACAATCATCCACTGGTAGTAACCGTTTAGCTCACCAACCGAAGGGTCTGAAGAAAACTAGTGGATAACAGAAGCTCTGTAAATCTACTTTTTAGGTCCACCATGGAAAAAATGGGGTTATCTGTAATCGATTTTTAGGCGACCTCAATGACCTTGTATGGGTTTTCGGGTGAAGGTTCAGTGACCATCAGGATAATCCGACTAGTGGTGACATTGGGAGAAGAGTCACGAACTATTTCCAAAGTACTCGAGTTCATGGTAATCGATTGTCCCGCCACATACAATGCAATTTTGGGCCGACCTGCGCTGATGGCATTTGAAGCCATAACCTCTATCCACCACTTGGCAATAAAATTCCCCTCGGCTCGCTACCAAGGAATGCTATAACATTTCTATGAAGGAAAAATCACAACCCAGTTAGCAAGCGATGGTCATAAATGACGGAGGTGATGAGTCCCAGGAAGTAGAAGTTACTCATGGGACGGAAGAACCTCAGCAGGAAAAGGATAGTGAGGTCGCCCAATGCAGCAACATTGACCCACAGGTAGGCAAAGACAGGTCAGTGTTCAAAGCCATAGAAGAGCTCGAGGAAGTAAACATCGATCCCAAAGAAGCTTCAAGAGTCATAAAGATTGGAAAGAATCTTGACGGCAAAAGAAAGACGGAGCTGGTCGATTTTTTACAAAAAAAACCTGGACGTCTTCGCTTGGTCGCCTGAGGATATGGTGGGAATCAGTCCAAATATAGTAATGGACACTTTAAATTTGGACAAGAATGTGCTTGCAAAATCCCAAAAACGGAGACTTTTGGGAACAGTCCAAGCTGAAGCCCTTGAGGAAGAAGTAACTCGGTTACTAAAATGCAGGTTTATCTAGGAGGCAAAATACCCGATCTGGGTGGCCAATCTCGTGTTGGTCCCTAAGCCAAACGGCAAGTGGAGAACTTGTATCGACTTCTCCGATCTAAATAAAGCTTGTCCCAAGGACTATTCCCACTGCCAATGATTGACCAGTTGGTAGATGCCACGGCAAGTCACGAGCTCATGTCCTTCATGGACGCGTATTCTGGATATAACCAGATCGCAATGAACCCTGCGGATTAGGTGCATACTAGTTTCATGACCAAGAATAACGTATATTGTTACAAAGTTAAGCAATTCAGATTGAAGAACGTCGGGGCTACATACTAACGCTTGGTCAACAAAATATTCGCTAACCAGATTGGGAGAAATATGGAGGTGTATGTCGATGACATGCTTGTCAAGTCGACGACTACCAATAACCATGTATCCGATCTGAAAGAATGTTTTGGAATATTAAGGAGATAAGACATGAAGTTGAATCCCCAAAAATGCACTTTCGGGGTGGCGTCTGGAAAGTTTCTGGGGTTCATAGTCAACATGAGGGGAATAGAGACAAATCTTGAAAAAATCAGATCGCTGTTAGAAATTCCTTCACCCAAGTCGTGAAAAGAAGTTCAAAGCCTAACTGGAAGGGTGGCGTCTTTGAATCCCTTCATTTGAAAATCCACTGACAAGTGTCTGCCATTCTACAACTTGTTCAGAGGAAACAAGAAATTTGAGTAGAACGTGGAGTGAGAACAAGCATTCCACGACCTAAAAATGCATCTGGCCGAGCCCCCAGTATTATCAAAACAAATACCTGGAGAGTCTCTGTTCCTTTATCTAGCCGTGACAAAGAATGCGGTCAGTGCCGTGTTAGTTCGAGAAGAAGACCGTTCTTAGATTCCAGTGTATTATGTAAGCAAGAGGCTTCTTGGAGGTGAGTCATGATACCCACTGATAGAAAAACTAGTATTCTATCTTATATTGGCTTCCAGAAAGCTCCGACCATACTTCCAGTCCCATTCTATCAACGTCTTAACCGACCAACCTTTTAGGCAGGTTTTGCAAAAACCTGAAATGTCGGGACGTCTTTTAAAATAGGACATCGAACTTAGCCAGTTCAAGATATTGTACATGCCACAAACTTCAATCAAGAGTCAGGCCCTTGCTGATTTTATGGCTGAATGCAGCGGTTTTCAAGACGAGCTCATGAGGGAGCCGACGCAAGAATTATGGAAAATCTTCCTTGATAGATTGTTGAATGAGAACGGATCAAGAGCTGGGATAATCTTAATCTCACCAGAAGGACAATGATTCCATACAGCTTTAAGATTCAGATTTGAGGCATCCAACAACGAAGCAGAATATGAGGTCTTTCTAGCAGGGCAGAGGGTGGCAAGAGAGCTGAAGGTGACCAATGCTACAGTGACTCCCAACTCGTGGTACATCGGGTATTGGGGGAGTATCAAGCTCGAGGCATCAAGATGATGGCCTACCTAGCTAAGGTAAAGGGGGAACTGTCTGAATTTTAGTACAAATTTGTTGAACAGATACCCCGCGAGAAGAATTCTAACACTGACGCTTTGGCACGACTTGCCACCACAAAAGAGGCTGAAACATTAAATGTAGTACTAGTGGAGTTCTTGGAGTGCCCAAGTGTAACAAGAGAAGAAATGGAGGTCGGAATGATTGACATAAGATCAACCTGGATGACTCCTACAATGGAATATCTCTCAACTAGAAAGTTACTAGATGACTAGTAAGATGCGAGAAAAAAATACTTTATCAAGATCCACGGTACATAATTGTCAATGGAACCTTATATCGGCATGGTCATTCATTGCCTCTCCTGTAATGTGTTCTAACCGAGGAGGCCAAATCCATTTTGCAAGAAATACACGAAGGTTTTTGTGGAGATCATGTTGGGGGAAAAATCTGGCGTTGAAGGTGCTGAGACAGGGCTATTTTTGGCCCACTTTAACGAAAGATTCGATCTCGTATGTTCAGAAGTGCGAAAAATTCCAGCATTTCTCCATAGTTGCTCGAGCTACTTCAGTTGAGCTAACAATGATTTCCTCCCTGTGGCCAATTGCAGCATGGGGAATTGACCTGATAGGTTCCCTGCCTTGGGAAAAGTAGTAGTTTGATATGCGGTGGTGGTGATTGATTACTTCACGAAGTGGGTAGAAGTAGAACCTTTGGAAACCATCACCTCAAAGAGAGTGCTGGACTTTGTGTTGAAAAGTATCATCTGTAGATCTGGACTTTCTAAGAAGATCGTGTCAGAAAATGGGACGCAGTTCGGTAGTGATCTCTTCACAAAATTTTGTGAAAGATACATCATAACAAAGAGTTTATCTTCGGTAGCATACCCACAAGCCAACGGGCAGGTCCAGGCTGTAAACAAGACCCTTAAGACAAGCCTAAAGAAGAGGTTAGATGAAGCCAAAGGATTATGGCCCAACCAGCTCCCGCAAGTACTTTGGCCTACCGAACTTCTCATAGGACCTCCACGGGGCATACTCCTTTTTCCCTTACTTTCGGAAGTGTGGCCATGCTTCCAATTGAAGCAATGGTAACTACTCACAGCCAAAGGACGTTTCAACAAGAACAAAATAACGGGCTACTTCACGCATCTCTCAATTTGATAGAAGAAAAACAAGAGGAATCACAATTAAAGCTCGCCCATTATCAACAAAAGATCACTCGTTATTTCAATTCAAAAGTCAAGGGGCGTAGAGTTGGATTAGGCGACCTGGTTCTTCGAAGGATCTTTTTGGAGAATAAAGACCCTAAGGATGGTGTGTTGGGCCCGAACTAGGAAGGACCATACCAGATCGTAGAGGTCTTATGCGAGGGAACTTTTAAGCTAGCTCCACTGAATGGGGAAGTAGTCCCATGGACTTGAAATGCTCTTCACTTGAAAAAGTATTATCAATAATACTACCATCAATGCAAGGTTTATTTATAAAATCCATTTCAATTAAATAATAGATGGATTATTAAATAACCATTTCTTAGTTTTATCATTGTGAGTTCGTGTTCTCATAATTGTAAAAGAAACCAAGAAAGTTTATACATTTTGGTTACTTGGGGGGCACATAACCGAGGTCGGTGAGTATTTTGAAAAAATTAAGCCTACTTGGATAAGATTAAATACTTAGAAGATTGGAAAAATTGATTATTCAAAGGCTTTTTAAAGCTCGAGTTTTCAATAAACCTAGCACGAACTAAGTTTAAATCATCTAAAACCCTAGATAGAACCTAGTTTGAAGCTTAGAAGCTTGGAGAAATTGATTATTCAACGGCTTTCTAAAGCCTGAGTTTTCAATAAACCTAGCACAAACTAAGCTTTAATTAATCTAAAACCCTGGATATAACTAGGTCTAAAGCTTAGAAGCTTGGAGAAATTGATTATTCAATGGCTTTTTAAAGCCCGAGTTTTCAATAAACCTAGCACGAACTAAACGTAAATCTTTTTTAAAGAAAAAAAACTAGATATAACCAAGTCCAAGGTCTGATTCTTAATAGGTATGACACAAATAAGCGAGAAAAATCTTTGATACAACCAAGATTGATATAATCTATCTTGATCTAAAGTTGATCCTTAAGATTTCAAATGTGCAAGTCTAAGGATTCATAAACATGAGAAAATAATAAAGGGGAGACAAATAGATCACATGTTAGATGTACATTCAAATTAGAAAAAATCTCGTCACATTGAAGAGAAAAAACCTCAAGCTAAGCCCGAAGACAATTGTTTTAATCCCAAGGGATTGTTAGAAAATGATAATGATTACAAAAGAAAATCTTAAATAAAATCATTGGGTCCCGTCAGCTCGCCCCGCTGAAGTAACCTCCTCATCGTCTCCCTCAACTGCTTTGGAAGCCTCGCCAGTTTCCGAGGGTTCTTGCAAAACCCGAATCTTGAATTTAGCAAGATATGGATCCCACAGCCCGGGCTCCATGAAGGAGAAGTTCCCATCCTGGTTGAAAGGCCAGCAATGGTAAAGCATCTCCTCCATTGCTGACGATGATAATGCCGCTTCCTCCTTGGCTTTAACTTCGGCCTCGATTAGCTTCGCTTTGTGTTCGTCGTTTTTGACCTGAAGCTGTCTAGCATGATGGCTTGCCTATGCGTGTGGAGCCTGAGAGGCAGACAATGCGATCTTGGCAGATTGCTCGCGCTCTTGAGAAGAGATAAGAGCAACCTTAGCAGCATGCTCACTCTCTTGAGAAACTGTCAGGGGGCTTTGGCGGCATGCTCACTCTCCTAAGCAGCATTCAGGGCGACTTTGGCAGCAGCCAGCTCAGCTCGGTGCTTTTCATTTCTGGCCTTAGCACGAGCTATGCTTCAGTATTTGGCCAGGACAGACTGCAGAATAATGAAGCAAGTCAATAAAAAAAGGAAGAACACGTAGTAAAGAAAAAAGAATCAGAAATGGGAAAAGGACTCATGGTGAGGTTCATCCCCATAGCAGACTCGAGGACATCCTCCGGGCTGTGCTCCTCTATGGCCCTCAGATCCCTAGCAATAGCTTTATATGCATGGCCCACCATGTGACTTGTTGTCTCATACACGATACCCCAAAAGGCCTCGGGGATCCTGTCCATATCGTGTGGTTCAACCGGTATCCAGACGACAGGGGCCTCGGTTTGAATTACTTGGGAGTGTGAGGGAGGCGTATGTCAAGGAGGGAGAAGAGGTACTTGCCGAACTGGAGCTGGCTCTCGAGCAGAGTTCACATCTTTACCCTTTGAGGGGGATTTTGTAGTATCCCCCATTTTAGGGGTGGCCTTCTTCGCCACCTTGGGCCTTTTCACGACGGGACCAATTCCAGACCTTCTAGCCTGAAAGGCACTCCTTAAATTAGGAGCTCCTGTCGATTCCATATCTTCACCTGAAAAGAACAAAGAGGAGTTAATTCACAGGAGTAATATTTCAAAGGTAAGATATATATATATATATTACAAGTATCCTTCCCTCCAGGCCAGGAGAGGAATCTATTATGATCAGCTCGAGTGTATGGATCGGCCTAGGCACGACCTCCAACTCATGGATTAACAGAGAGGAAGGGGAATCTAAGGCTAAAATCTCTTGGATCATAGGGGGTTCAGGTCCCTCCTCGGGGCTGGATTGATCTACGTACTGCGTGAACCTAGGAGCAAATGCACCCTAGAGTAAAGAAGGCCAAGTCCTACGGTTAGTCCCATATTCTTCGAAGATAGAGGATCTAAAGTTTAGCGTGTTATCAACTACAACGGTGCCTTTGGGATAGTTGTGCTCATAACGTACCACCAAACGATCCACGCATTGGAGGAGGGTTGCATTTAGGTCCGGATCGGTGGGATGGCGGCTAACGAGCTGGTTGGGATTAAAACGTATTAATCTAAAGCTGGCAGCAACCCGATCTAACTCTCTAAAGGGGTATGGGTTACCTTGGCTAGAGGGGCTGATTGCTGCCCTCGACGCAGCTCGGTCAGAATCGGGCCCCTAATTAACTTCGGGAGCAATTATTTTTGGCACAAGGGGCACCATGGTCTCTTCCTCGTTAGTGTCCTCAGCAGTTGGCAAAGCCTCTTGAGAGGAGGGGAGCTCTAGGAGAACCAGAAGCGAAGCTCAGGTCCTCAGAGCTAGTGTCTAATCCTCATTGATAAATTCACACGCCAACATCATGGCATCATTCACGGCCTGGCGATAATATTTTTTCCCCAAGGGAAAGACTGAAAAAAGTCTCGTACTGACCCCCGAGGGTCACAAATTTTCCCGTCCTTGCGAATATAGTTGCACGAGGAACAAACTTAGTCATAACATCCGTAAAAAAAAATGGTATTTACAATGAAAGGGACAAAATTCACATGCTGAGTTTACAAAGATAGAGGACTTACGAGGATGGTTGAAGTACCGATATTCGCAGTTCTTGAATCCATTCGACATAAAGAATAAATCTTTAAAGTCGTTTGGATGGCTGGGGAGCTCGATGACGGAGGTGGAATTCAGAAACTACGTAAGATAGTAGAACCCATCACCTCGTCATTTCTGGTCGGGGCTCACTTTGAGGCAAAAGAAATATAAAATATCTGCTAGAGTGGGGACATCCCACCCATGCCTTAGAAATAGATATTTTACCCCAGCCAAAAGTCTGTAGGAATTTGAGGGGAGCTGGAAGAGAGCCAACTTGACGTAGTTTAAAATATCTACGAAGTATTGGTCCAATGGAAGGAAAGCACCAGCCTTCAGGTGCTCTTCACTCCAAGCCCCATAATCGTCTTGGAAGGGGGCACAACTTCGCTCTCCTTCAAAGGTAGGTCGGGTGAGGAGACTACCAACTTCTAGCTCGATATTATGACTCAACCGAATTTTGTTTACTCTCCCCTGAGTTGTTATCTTTGAGACTACATGTTCAGCCTCGAAGAAAGCATTGGGATCGATGACGACCTCCCTCTCCACCACATGACCAAAATGTGGGATAGGAGATTCGGAGGCAGCCTGTTTGCCATTGTCCTTGTGTTGGGTAGATGAGCTCGCAGCGGTCTTCTTTGGAGGTGCCATAATTCAGATCGCCTGACAACAAAGCGACCTAGTTAGTAGGCAACCTAAAATGGTCTATAACTATGGTCGTAGAGGTACGAAGGACGAAGAGGACTACATTCAACATTTGAAACTTTGTACGAGCTAAAGTTTGTCCTAGCCTCATTGCGTGACGCCACGCGATATCCTAGGCTACACGCCTTGGTTTCTTAAAATCCCCAAATACTTTGGGATTCGCGTGTCAAAAATGCCAGGCCCACTACTTTCCTTTGGAAAGTGGTTTAGTGCAAAACTGCCGAAGGAATCGTAACCCCTAAGCTACCTCGTATTAAACCTAAAAACCATTCAGTTTCTATACCCCAAACAAGTATTCTTTAAACCGATTTGACATTAGGGCTACCCCAGATTAACCCATAAATTTGGCCAGTTTTATGAATGTCTTATTTCTAAAATACGTTTTGGTTCACTCATGAAGCCTAAACCGAAAACTATTTGCTATTAGCACTTAGAAATAGCCTAACGATATCGAACAATGAACATTGTTGGAAAAAAAATCTCATTGGATAATGAAGAATAAAAAAAATTTCAAACCAGGGGATAAAATACTTACAGGAAATATGTTTGGTTCAGAGAGGGTGTAGATACGGCCACATGAAGCTTTGGGAAAGATTCTGAAGGTCTGGGATACGATGAAAAGTTCTAGGGATTCTGGAGAAGAAGAAAGGAAGCTTTAGAGTTTGAAAAGGGAATTTTATTTAATACAAAGGTTGTGAGGTCTAAGGACTGATCACCCTATTTATACGTAAACTAGGGAAATTAATCTGGGCCATCCAATTGGTTAAGCTCGAGATCCAATGACCAAGATTAAATGGACCAGATGGCGGCAAAAAGTTGACATAACAGTTATTTCAGTCCTCGAAACCCGAACAGACGCCAATCGCAGAAAGCCACGTGCCCAGTACTTGAGTAATAGGCAGGCACGATTTTATATGACAGAAGTCTAAAAGCCCCAACTATGTATGTCAGAAAATGACGACATCGAACACGAGCAGGAGCTTGGGGGGCAAATGTTGTACCCTAATTTTAGCATGAGTTCACTCACTTAGCTCAGGTGCAGTTGGCAGGTAAATACGTGGAAATATAACTAAGTAGAATATATGATTATTAACTGTGTGAGCAGCTCGAGATTTATAATGGCCTGACCTAATATTAGGCGTCTAGAATTCAATACGAGCTAAAAGTAAGATAGCTGTCAAACACGAGCTCAGAGTCAGATATGCAGCTTGTGATGACTTAGACATGATGCATATTGAAAGATTCCAAGAGTCGGGGATTCTTTATACTCTCATTAATGACTAGGTTGTATCGTATTTATGTCATTTATTACCCAAGATAGCAAGAACGTACTTACTATGTTATCAAATCATATCCCAATGTAAATGGGAATAATTTGTATTAATTATATACCATATGTATAATTATGTGGTGTGTTGACACGGTTATCCAAACCTGTCCATGGAATTCCCCTATAAATACTAGGAATACTGGACAGGAAAGGGGACCATTATTCTGTATTACTGAAACTCTGCCAAAGTAGAAAGAGAAAAAGCAATAATATTGACTCGTGGACTAGGTGGATTTTAACCACTGAACCATGTAAAATTTTTGTGTTTTTGAGTGAGTTCTGGTTATTACATTACGGTTTAATATTAAGCGCTAATCTACCCTTTTTATTTCTTAATATACTGTTGGCGAAAAATTGCGTCAACACCTGCCAATGGGAAAAGGAGGGGTTCATTATGCAGTAGTTGCAATCGATTATTTCACGAAGTGGGTAGAGGCTGAACCTTTGGCAACCATCACCTCGAAGAAAGTCTTGAATTTTTTTGTTAAGAATATCATATGTCAATTTGGACTCCCTACCTCACGTCACTAAGACTGCTTCCTGGAATGACGACTGGCCCTACAAACCAACACGAGTCTTTCTAGCATGCTTTGTCCTTACTCGCACGCTTCCTGGGAAAACTTCCCAGGAGGTCACCCATCATGAGATTACTCTAGGTCAAGCACTCTTAACTTTGGAGTTCTCAAGTGCTGGGCTACCGAAAAGAAGATGCCTTTTGTTGGCATGGGTAGTACCCATCAATCCATTTAAGCCTTCTTCAACTGTGTAGTCCCATACCTACACAGTCTTAGAATCATCACACTTGACCTTCCCAGGAGAAGTGGGATTGCACAGATTTTTACCCGGTCTTTCCCCCTACGGATCACGAGATTCTAATAGTCACAATAACCTACCCTTAGGGGTCTGACGTCCCCGTCGTCCACACTTTCGGTTGGGTCAAGGCTCTGATGCCATTTGTAATGCCCCATGTCACT
This sequence comes from Humulus lupulus, assembly GCF_963169125.1. NCBI lineage: Eukaryota > Viridiplantae > Streptophyta > Magnoliopsida > Rosales > Cannabaceae > Humulus > Humulus lupulus. The sequence goes on along the minus strand of NC_084802.1, from coordinate 239,808,558 downwards.
ATGGTTGCTACCTAGAAGGACAACTGGCTCTACGAACCAACACGAGTCTTTCTAGCATGATTTGTCCTCACTCGCACACTTCTTGGGAAAACTTCCCAGTAGGTCACCCATCATGAGATTACTCCAAATCAAGCATGCTTTGTCCTCACTCGCACACTTCTTGGGAAAACTTCCCAGGAGGTCACCCATCATGAGATTACTCCAAATCAAGCATGCTTAACTTTGGAGTTCTCAAGTGATGGGCTACTGAAAAGAAGATGCATCTTGTTGGCATAGGTAGTACCCATCAATCCATTTACGCCCTCTTCAACTATGTAGTCCCATGCCTACACAGTCTTAGAATCACAGCTTATCTTGCACAACTTATCTTGTTTTCGGTAGCCCATCACTTGAGAACTCCAAAGTTAAGCCTGCTTGACCTGGAGTAATCTCATGATGGGTGACCTCCTGGGAAGTTTTCCTAGGAAGTGTGCTAATGAGGACAAAGCATGCTAGAAAGACTCGTGTTCGTTTGTAGGGCCAGTCGTCATTCTAGGAAGCAACCATAGTGATGTGGGGCATTACAGTGTCAAACAACAGAACTCAGTTTGATAGTGATCTCTTCACAAACTTTTGTGAAAAATATGACATAACCAAGAGTTTCTCATTGGTAGCATACCCACAAGCCAATGGGCAGGTCAAGGCTGTAAATAAGACCCTCAAGGCAAACTTGAAGAAAGAATAGATGAGGCCAAGGGATTGTGGCCCGAGCAGCTTCCCCAAGTACTCTGGGCCTATCAGACCTCACATAGAACTTCTACAGGACATACCCTTTTTTCCCTAACCTTTGGAAGTGAGGCTATGCTACAAATTGAGGCAATGGTAACAACCCACAGACAAAATACATTTGACCAAGATCATAACCACGAGCTACTTAGTGTGTTCCTCGATCTGATCGAAGAAAAACAAGAGGCATCGCAATTACAGCTCACCCATTATTAGCATAAGATCACTCAATTTTTCAATTCAAAAGTTAAAGGATGCAGACTCGGATTAGGCGATTTGATTCTCCGAAGGGTCTTTTTGGAAAATAAAGTACCTAAAGACGGGGTATTAAGGTCGAACTAGGAAGGACCATATCAGATCGTAGAGGTCCTACGTGAAGGAACTTTCAGACTAGCTTGACTATGTGGGGAAATAGTCCCATGGACTTGGAATGTCCTACACTTGAAAAAGTATTATCAATAGTTTTGTTGTCTTTAATGTTTTAAGAGTTACCATTTATGTAAGCCTTATTTATAAAAGCCATTTTAGTTTAATAACAATTGGATTATTAAATAACGAATTTTATTGTTTCATTATCACGAGCTCACTTTGCAAAGGCAACCTAGAGCACTTGTCCATTCTAGTTGCTTAGGAGGGGGGGGGGGGGGCACATTACCGAGGAGAACTCCTAAGAAAGTTCAACTTATTCGGATAAGGATTAAAAACTTAGAGTTTGGAGATATTGATTATTCAACATATATTTTTAAATCTCGAATCTTCAATAAACCTAACGTGAACTAAGTTTGAGAAATTACCAAAACCCTTGATATAACCAGGTCCGAGGCATGATTCCTAACAGGTACAATGCTATTAAGTTTATATAAAAATAGAACCCTAGATATAACCAGATCCAAGGCTTGGTTCCTAACAGGTACAATGCTATTAAGCTTATATATATATAAACCTTGGACATAACCAGGTTTGAGGACTGATTCATAACAGGTATGGTGAAAATAAGCGAGAGAAATCTTGGGTACAACTAAGATATCGATAAAATCTTTCTTGATCTAAAAGTCAACCCATAAGATTTTGGATTTACAAGAATCTAATGATTCATAAACATGAGAAAATAATGGACTAAGGGAGACACAAATAGATCATAAATTAGATGTGTATTCAAAAATATATTGTCATCTCGAGGAGGAAAAACCTCGAACTAAGCCTGGAGGCAATTATTTTGATCCTAAGGGACTGTTACAAAAGCTTTAAAAAATAATAATAAAAAGGGTGAAAATAAAATTCACTGAGCTCTGTCAGCTCGCTCCAGAGAAGCTACCTCCTTGCCATCCCCCTCAACAAGCTCCAGAAGCTTCGCCGGTCTACGATTGTTCCTGTGAGAACCGAATCTTGAACCGAGCAAGATATGGGTACCACAGCTCGGGCTGTTGAAAGAAAAGTTCCCATCCTGGTTAAAGGCCCAACAACAGTAAAGCATCTCCTCCATTTGAGTTGATGACTCTGAAGCTTCCTCCTTGGCCTTAGCCTCGACCTCGATCAACTTCTTCTTGAGTTATTCATTTTTGGCCTGAAGCTAATCCACACGATGGCTCACCTCCACGACTTGATCCTGGGAGGCAGACAGGGTAGCTCAGAGCTCCTCATCCCTAGATTTGACTCCAGCTATTCCTCGAAATTGGGTCAGGAAAAACTACAGAAGAATGAAGCAAGTCAAGAATAGTTTATAAAAAAAACTAAAGAAAAATAAAAGTTTAGGAGTGAGAAGGACTCACAGTGAGGTTCATCCCCATGGTAGATTCGAGGATGTCCTCAGGACTGCGCTCCTCTATAGCCCTTAAATCCCTAGCGTTGGCTTTGTAGGTGTAACGACCCAAATTTCCTAATAAGGTATAGGACCTTGATTAGGAGGTCGGGAGGGCCATAATTGATTTATTGTGCCATTATATGATTATATGCATGATTATGTGGATCATATTATTATATGATGATTGTTGACCTTGATTTTGGTCAACTGACACGGAGTCAAAATACGCTTGACGTGGATGAATGCGTTGAAAAAGACGTGATGATGAAAGTAATAAGAACACGATATTTTATAGTGGTTCAGCCCCAGGATCTGGTAATAACCTACGTCCACTTAGATTGTTATTGATGTGAGAATCAAAGGAGTGATCAAAGAACTAGGGTTCAATGAGTTTCACTAACCTCTGAAGAACAATACAATATTTCAAATAGAATTACTCTAGTCTCAAATAATTCGAAAGCCAAAAGTCCCTTCCTTGAGCTATCTTTCTCTATTTATAGGCTCAAGAGGGATTACATAAATCTGTTACAGATATTCTCTCCTAAATAACCGGATACTCAGGAGATTGTGGGAGTCAATTTCGGGATTTACCAAGATCTTTATAGAAACATCATGAAGCGTGTGGAACCTGCGACCAAGCTAGTCGCAGGTAAACTTCGGCTGCCTACTGCTTATAATTTGTCTTCTGGTCGATATCCTAGCAGAGTTCCTTCAAGTGTCAGCCACGTGTCCGGGAATCACTCGCCACGTCATCTACGCTAGTTTTTTGGATAACAATGATAAATGCATGCATATGGGTATATATTTTGTTATGAGGGCATTTTGGTAATTTGTCCCGTTGAGTGCGTAATTGTATATTTGTATGCATATTGGTAAGCTATTGTTGAGGCCACATTATAATGTGGATTTGTTCGAGTTGTGCAACATGAGACGATCTTTGGTTATAAGTTAGCGGTTTGGTCATAACGGGAGTAAGTTCAGGACTCGGGGTGAGTCCCGGGGTAATTTGGTGATTAGAGCGTTGCTGGGAGTTAAGGGGTAACGAGATTTGAATTATTGGTATTCAAGAATATTGAGAATAACGTGAATTGGAGGGTGTTAATTATGGTTAACGAGATAGGCGTGAAAGGACAATTTCGCCCTTGGTGGCTGTTAAAGACTTTAATTAAACTTGAGGGCATTTAGGTCTTTTTACCTTTAAGGATATATATCAATACTTAAAACTAGAAAGTTGTCGAAGACTTAAGAAAACAGAGCACCTCCTCTTGCTTCAACCGATTACCATTTTTCTTCCTTTTTCTTCTTCAATTTTGAAGCTTCTTTTGAGGAATAAAGCTGGGGAATCAAGTGTTGAGGATCTAGGGTATTGTTCCATCATTGAACAGGAGGTCATACCGAGCCTGAGGTAAGATTCTAACCATTAGAACTCTGGTTTTCTACTCTGTTTTATTATTGAGTTCAGTTGAGATTTTGGGTTTGAAAGTTGAGCATTCAATGGGGTTTTTGGCAAAACTTGGTTAGGTTATGATGTCTAGGACTAATATATATGGCATTTGGGTTTAATTGGGGATTTAAATGGTGTTTGAGAGCTTTTGAATCAGGTTGGAAATGGAGGTTTCGAAGGAGGAAGAACCAGGGCCATGTCTGCCTTGTCCTAGCGCTATAACACCCAGAGGGTAGCGCTAGATAGGGAAAAATGCCCTTAGTTGTAGCACTGGGGCTCTAGGTGGGTAGCGCTACAGCGCTACCTTGTTTTCTCAGATGCATATTTTGGGTGTTTTAAGGGTTTTTGGCTCAGGGTTTCAATCCTTAAGGCTCGGGATCGAATCTACTCACCGTTCGGGTACAATTCGAGGTCCTGGGAGTGAGGTTTAGGTTAAGACCCTTTTATTGATATTTCCACTAATTGGATTCCATATTTAGTTATGACTAGGTGACCGCTAAGGGATCTAAGGATCGATCGTTCTCAAGTGTCGTTCACAACGTATTTCTCGCTCGAACAAGAGGTAAGAAAACTACACCTGATTATGTGGTTAGGTTGAGACTAAGTGTTCCCTATATTGGTATATATTGTTATGTGATTATGATGAATCATGTGAGTATGATGGGACTAAGAGCTCCCTATATTTTTATATCATGTCATGAGATGGTATTATGCCATGGGACATGTGATAAACGGCCTAAGAGTGCCAGAATCAATATTTGCGCATAGAGCGCAGCTCAGCCACTGGTAGCTGAGGACAGCTTATTAATCACTAAGCTCGGTTAAGCTGGCCAGAGTCAGTGGGTATAACACTGGGGGTGGCCTAAGTGAGCCGAAGATAGTGGGTTAAATAGAGGGTGCGGCCTAGGGGCGCCGACCCTGAATATTGTGTAATGGTTGTGATAAACTGTTGATTATGAATGTGATTATTGTTGTTAATTTGATGAATATGAAATGTTGATTATCTGGATGACAAATTGTGATTTGTTGAATGCTATCACTGAATAGGAAAATGTTATGAATTGCTGAATGCTTGGTTATGTTTTATGGAATATCTGGTTATTTATATTGATCTTGCTATGATATCATGTTTTCTTGCTGGGCCTCGGCTAACGGGTGCTACGTGGTGCATGTAAAGGCAAGGGTATGTTGGATCAACCATGAGTTGGAGAGCTCTGGGGGTGAGGTGTACATTGTCAGCTGCTTGACTGCCACGGTCGAGGGTTTGTACAGGGACAGAAACCTAAAATGTGTATTTTGCCATTAGAATGGCCTGGGTTATTTATATCTTCTGGAATTTTTGTAAATATGTCATCTAAACCCCGTTTTGAGATTCCATGTATTAAACTTTCATTTTTAACGAAAATAACTTGTTTATGACTAAAATATTTTACTCCTAATTCGTTGATGACGTTAGATTCACATTTTGTTTAAATGACTTGAGTAGCAAGTCTTGCACTATAATAAACACATAGTGTAACGATCTTGGTTACCTAGGACGTTACAACTTGGTATCAGAGCGGTCTAGGTTTATGGGTTCCTGAAGACTGGCTGGACATGTACACTCGCTGCTAAAGACAAGCTCTACTCAAGGTTTTGTAATTGAATACATGAAATTATATGCTTAAGTGCTTGAGTGAAATATGAATGTGTTAATTGGTATGATTAATAGGGAGCATTAGATACTGTAGGGCTTGGCCCTTGACTGCTGTGTGATGATATTGAGGCGTGCTAATTAGCATCGCTCTTGCATGTGGATGAATACTTGGATAATGATTGGTATATGGATTTCAGGTGATTATATGTTTAAATTGAACTTATATGCTATACCTGTTTATTGGCATATGGAATGCATATGTAATTTGATAATTTATGCATACTATTGTAAATTAGTGTTTGGTATGCTTTATGTGTGCATGATTATTAGGGTCATTTGGTTCTACCCTTGGGATAGTTCTGGGTATGAACATCAGGGCTGAGGGGTTTAGTCGGAGAAGACAGATTAATTTAGATTGTATGTGCTCAGGGTGGTTAATTGGACCTGGTTTCGTCTTAGTAAGGGTTGCAGATGATAGTTAGAGTTGGAATCCTTCATCTGCCCCTGAGTTTCGCAGCATGTTTACTGGGGGAAAACAAGCTGCTTGGCATACCATGACTGTGCGGGGCACCAGTGTTGGTTTGGTTCGAGGAGGAAACATATAAGAATTATTGTATGGAAAGCCTTAGAAGCATTATCCTCTTGTTTTGAGGAAGGTTTGGGTTTGTTCAGAAATTGGTTAGTGAATGGGTATGGCTAATCCCATTCTTGATAATATGAGGATAACAAATCGAGACATAGTAGTTGTACTAAGTATTTGTAGCAGAAGGATGTCGAAAGTGGTAAGTAGCAACAATATATGTCAATGAGTTTGGTGGGTTGATCAATCTATTTTGGATTATGATACAAATGGATGTAGCCAGAGATAATGATTCATTTATAAGTTAAACTCTGAGATGGGTTGGAGAGTCAGGGCCGCTCCAGTGCATAAGATGGTTATCTGTGCTTGGGCAGTAGAGAGAGCCATGTTATTTAAGATATAAGGAATACATGTGATGATATTCTCGTTTGTGGATTTTGTTAAGGGTGGCTACTTGGTGATTACAAAAAAGAAAACCCTTGATGGTTCTGTGGCTCTTGGTCTTGACAGGAAGGGGGTCTAGTTCACAGGTTGGCCATCAAGACAAGGATGAGGCTTGGTGATGTTATTTAGTATGCATCAGAAGCGGAAGACACTATCTGAAAAGATGTCAGGTAAGGACATGTTTTCTATATGGGATGATTTTTTACGCTAGGGCGGATTTCCCAGGATTTGAAAAAGGAAGACTGGGATGCCTCGTTACATTCAGAGCCCGAAACTAGTTCCTCAGAAGTGACTAGTGGATTTGATAGTCTTTGTTTTTGGTTAGAAAATTAGCTGAAAGAGTTTGGTGCTGCGTGTCTCCCAGGAAAGATTTAGATATGAAGTACATACCGCAAGGTGGTTATACGAGGGGCTTGAGATGTGAGTACTTGTAGAGGAAGGGTTAGTAACTCTACAAGGAGGAATTAGAATATGAGTGGTAAAGGGGTTCATCGGGGAAGTGGTTGAGCTTGTCATATGAGAGCTTTGATATGGGCCTGAAGAAAAGCTAACGTATTGAAGAAGGGGACATTACTTGAAGTATATTGATCAGACTGAATGGAAACTAAATTGGTCAGTAAGGATTTAGCTGAGTATACAAGAAGTTGTTGGGTATGTTTCAGGACTTGGGCATGGGTGGATTTAGTATCAGGGACATTATAAAGAATGATATTAGTTTGACGGGGAAAATTACTGGTTCACCTGAAGAAGTATTTTATTTAGGGGTGATTGGACGAAGCATTGTATCATGGGATTCGTTGATATCGCCTGTTAGGGATGAAGAGTTTAAATGCCCCGTTACAAGACGGGACAATGTCTTCAGGAGTTGATCAATGATCTGGTTATTACCAGATAAGGATCAAGGAAAGAGACATTTTAAGAATTATTACTTGTACCTAGTAGGGTGTGATGGATTGATAGTAAAGGTTCCTAATCATTTTATACTTCAATGACATGGATAAGTCCAACAAGTAGAGAATACAGGAACGACATGGATGGGTTACATTCAGGTTCATTAGCGATGTGTTGGACTACTCCCCAGTTAGAATCAGAATGTGAACGACTACTATACTGATGATATTACGACTGAAGAAGCATGGTCATAGGTAAGGTTTCAGAAGGTATTAACTTCGTTTTTCAAGGGTACTCAAGGTCATATTACAGGAAGGGAAGAGATCAGGTATGAAGAAATTTGATCAGAAGCACATTAAGACCGGTGAGCATATCAGTTACTACTTAAAGTATCTTCGAAGAAAGCTACAACGTAAGGATTTTGAATATGGAATGGTTAGTCAAGTATGGGGACGGTGATGGATTGTAAGGAAGGAATAGTAACTCTTGAGTTTAAAAGGGAGAAACCCTTGCAGTAATTGGCGTTGTATATATGGCATTTGTATTTAGAGTTGGAGATCTAATGCAGGGGGATGTTTAGAACTTTAGCTAGTGTGATGGACACTACTTAAGTTGTACCTGTGGGATCAAGACAGACTGGATTAGTTTGTGAGTTTCCGGATAAGTTTCCAAGGAATTTGTCAAGGGGTACATCTGCATAAAGAGATAGAATGGTGATTGGATTGGTGCCAGGGATGGAATCAGATCTAGGGCACTGTATTGAACGGTTTTAACACAGCTGTAAGAACTAAAGGCTCAATTATTGAGTAGGATGATGCTCTTTAAGGTAGATCTTTGATCTGGTTATTACCAGCTAGAGATCAGGGATAGTTAGAGATCTTTGATCTAGTTATCACCAGCTGGAGATCAGGGACAGTTAGAGATCTTTGATCTGGTTATTACCAGCTAGAGATCAGAGAGAAGGTTATGCAAAAGATTGTTGTCATATTAGATAAAGGCACTGGGGATGCTGAGTCATGCTTTAAAAATTTGGTCAATGCCAAATTGTTTTTGCGGAGTGGATGAATAGATTATTTAAGGATTATCTAAATTGGATTTGTGATTGTCTCGATTGGCATTATGGTGATGTGTTCTCGGAGTGGGAGCCTCGCCTTGGATCACTTGAGGATTTGAGGGAGGTACCTATCGAGGAGGAGGAGGAGCTTGTTGAACCGTAGCTGTTGTTACCGGAGCTGGGGGAAGTTCCTTTTGTGGTTGCTCCCGGGTGGAGCTGGCACCCTTGTCTTTAGCCGGAAACTTGGTGGCACCCCCCGTCTTCGGAGCTGTTTTCTTTGTCACCCTAGGTCTCTTCACCACGGGACCAGCTCTGGTCCCACTAGCCTTAAAAGCACCCCTCAAATCCAGGGCTTTTGGCAGCTCCATCTCTTCACCTGAAAAAGGGAAAACAGAGGATTTAGTTTAAAGAAGTAATTATTCAAGGTATTATAAACACAAGAGAAAGAGTAAGAGCCCTACCTTCCTGGCTAGGGGAGGAATCTACTACGATCAACCCAAGGTTATTCACTGGGCTAGGCACAACCTCTAACTCTTGGATTAACAGAGGTGAGGGAGAATCTAAAATTATGGCCTCTTGGATCCTAGGGGGTTCAGGTCCTTCCTCGGGGTTGGATTCATCTACGTCCTGCCTAAAACCAGGGGCATATACACCTTGACACAGGGAAGGCCAAGTCCTACGGTTTGTCCCATATTCCTAAAAATGGTGGACCTAAAATGGAGACTGTTGTCTACTATGATGGTACCTTTGGGATAGCTTTGGTCATAGCATACCACCAACTGGTCCACGCACTAGAGGAGGGTTGTGTTTGGGTATGGGTTAGTTGGGTGACAACTAACGAGCTGGTTAGGGTTGAATCGAATTAGCCTATCACTGGTAGCAGCCCGATCTAGCTCTCTGCAGGGGTATGGGTTACCTTGGCCGGAGGGGCCGGCTACTGGCCTGGACGCAACTCACTCTGAATCAGGCTCCTGATTATCTTCAGGAGCTCGTCTTTTACAAACCAGCGGTGCCACATCTTCTTCCTCCTCAACGTCCTCATTGACTGGCAAGGCCTCTTGAGGAGGGGGGAGCTCAGGGGTGATAGGAAGAAGAGCTCAGGTCCTCAGAGCTAGCGCTGGGCCTTGCTGATCAGTTTGCTGACTACCATGGTGGCATCATTCACAATCTATCAATAGTCTTTCTCCCTCGGAGGAAGACTATACAAGGTCTCGTATTGACCCCCAAGGTTCATAGACCGCTCTGTCCTCGAGAATATAGTTGCACAAAGTATGAACTCAGTCAGAATCATTAAAAAAAATTGTGTGCATAAGTGATAAAAAGTTCATGTGCTGAATTCATAAAGATAGAAGATTTACGAGGACGGTTGAAGTATCTATGGTGGTAGTTCTTGAATCCATTTGACATAAAGAACAAGTCTTTATAGTCATTTGGGTGGCGACGGAGGCTGAGTTGGTAAAACGAGTGAGGTAGTAGAAACCGTCACCTCGCCCCTTCTGGTCGAGACTGGCCTTGAGGCAAAAGAAGTACATGATGTCTGCCGAAGTGGGGACCTCCCACTCGTGCCTCAGAAACAAATACTTTAACCCGGCCAAAAGCCTGTATGAGTTTGGGGGGAGCTGGAATGGAGCCAATTTGACGTAGTTTAGAAAGTCTACAAAATACTAGTCCAATGGGAGAAAGGCACCGGCCTTCAGGTGCTCATCACTCCAAGCCCCGTAGTCATCTTGTAGAGGGGCATAGCTCCGCTCTCCCTCCAGCGCAGGTCGGGCGATAAGGACATCAAATCCCATCTCAATCCTACGACTCAGTAGGATCTTTTTAACTTTCTCCTGAGTCATGATCCGAGAGACTATGTGTTCGACCTCGAAGAATGCGTTGGGGTCGACAACGATTTCCCTCTCCACCACAGGGCCGAAATGGGGGATGGGAGAGTCGGGGTGACCTGCTTGCCCATATCTTTGCTCTGGGCATAGGAGCTCGCGGTGTTCTTCTTTGTGGGGGCCATAATTTAGATCGCCTGATGACAAAGCGACCTATTAGTGGCGACCTAAGATGATTTCTAGCTACGGTTGTGGAGGTATAGAAATCCGAGGGTTTAAACGGTTTACTTTTGAAATTTGAAAATTCATACGAGCTAAGCTGTGTCCTAGCTTCAACGCGTGGTTCCACGCGTGGTCCTAGGCCACGCGCTTTGATTTCTTAAAATTCCCTGATACTTCAGGATTCGTGTGTCAGATCTGTCAGACCCACTACTTTTCTTTTGAAACTGGTTTAATGCAAAACTGCCTAAGGAATCGTAACCTTTAAGCTACCTAGAACCAAGCCTAAAACCCCTTCGGCTTCTACACCCCCAACATGTATTCAAACCGATTTACCATTAGAATTTTCATTGAAAAACAGAGGAAATTTGCCCAGTTTTATGAAAACCTTGTTTCTAAATAAGCCTAATATCACTCATTTAGCCTAAACTGAATTCTATCACCTATTTACAAACAGTCATAACCTAAATGACATTGAGCAAATAATTTTTTCACTCTAAAAGAAAAATAAAAACTCACTAGAAAGCAAAGAGTTGAAAAATTCAAACCAGATGAGGAAATAGTTACAATTGATATGATAGATTAAGAGAAAATGTAGATACATCCACATGAAACTCCCTGAAAGCTTTTGAGAATTCAAAAGGCAATGAAGGATTTTTAAGAGAAGTTGGAGAAGAAAAAGGGAATTTTTTTTTTGAAATGGAACTTTTTGAATGCAAAGATGGTGAGGGTTCAAGTCTGATCACCCTATTTTTACGTAAACTATGGGAATTAATTCGGGCCATCTGATTAGGTTAGCTCGAGATCCAAAGGCCAAGATTAAATGAACATACGACGACAAAAAGTTGACAAGACATTTTTCACAGTCCTCAAAACTTGGACGAACGCCAATTGCAAGCAGCCACGTGTCCAGTACTCGAGTAGTGGGCAGGCATGATTTTGCATGGTGGAAGCCTAAAAGCCCCTACTGTGCATGTCAGAAAGTGACGACATCAAGCACGAGCAGGAGCTTGGGGGCAAATGTTGTACCCTAAAATTATCACGAGTTCAATTACTCTACTCGAGTACAACTGACAGATGAATAAAGGAGAAATAGCCAAGTAGGATATCTGGTTAACAATGATTTGAGTAGCTCAAGGATCACATGTTATTATCAGACCACCTCTTGGGATAACAATTGAGTTCGAGACTTATAATGGCTAGATCCAACTTTGGATGTGTAGAGCTTACAACGAGCTAGGGTTCATATATCCTTTGAGCACGAGCTCGGGTGAATTATTAAACTCGTGGAAACCTGGACAGAATGCATACTAAAGGATCCTAAGAGATTCAGAGACTCCTTATACACTCATTAGTTCCTAGGCTGTATTGAATATCTATCATTTATTATCCGAGATAGCAGGAGTATATTCTAATCTGTTATCAGATCATATCCCAATGTAAATGAGAATAATCTATATTAATTGTATACCTTATTTATTCACGCAGTTACCCAAACCTGTCCCGGAAATTCCCCTATAAATATCATGAATAATTGACAGGGAAGGGGACAACCATGTTTGTATTACTAAAGCTCTATAGAAATTGAGAGAGAAAAGCAATAACATTGTCTCGTGGACTAGGTGGATTTTAGCCAATGAACTACGTAAAAGTAGTGTGTGTTTGAGAGAGATTTTATTATTTCATTACAGTTTATAATTTAGCACTAATCTACCTATTTGATTTCTTAATCTACTGTTGGCGAAAAACCACGTCAACAGACCTTAAGCGTGCGGAATGTAATTCGGCCTAAGAAAGTCAGGGCCATCATGAGATCTGAGAGCTTGGCCTATGAGAGCCAGGCCTGAACGTCACCTAAATAATCAAAAGTGCCGATAGCACTTGTCTAACTCACTGATTGCTAATTTGAAATGTGTGTTTGTTTGAGTAGATTTTTTTACTGCTAAACGTATTGTTTACATTCTGTTGCATATTGAATCTTTTAATTTAAGTTTTCTTGCTGAACCCTGGCTCACGGGTGCTATGTGGTGCAAGTAAGGGATGGGAAAGTTAGACCAGCAATGATTTTGAGAGCTTTAGGGGAGGTGTGTACATTTGCAGCTGCTCGACCGCCACGTCTGAGGCTAGAGCCAAAACTTAATTTTGCCGCTTAGGTCGACCTATGTTGTAACTGATTTTGATACTGTAAATGCCTTGTAAACATTTACTTTTGGGATCCCATGCATAGACTCAAACTTTTTAATGAAAAAAACTATTTTTACAATCAAAATCTTTAAACCCTAATTGTCCTTTGTTACACGTTTATATCCAAACGACTTGATTAGCAAGTCCAACACTATTTAAAATACATGGTGTAATGGTCTTGGCTATCCAGGGTGTTACATCTTCACTATGTGAAACCATTTAGTGTTTCACACATAGCTTGTCAAAGAACACTTGGATTTTGTATTTTAACCAATCCTAACATTTTATGCATTAAAACTGCCTTCACATCCAAATTTCTTCTGCACGATATTCGAAATAAATACTGTATTTTCCCTAGATCAGAGCACGTGCTTAAGGGGTCCGTGTGACAGTAGGAACATACCCATAATCTATTCACTAGATGTCTTAGCCTACCCTCGAGAATCTTGAGGAACATACCCCTAATCTGTTCTGCTCCTAGGACTGTCTCAGATCACACATCACAAATATATCACCACAATATTGTGGTATCAAGCACAACATATATATATATAATTTGCATTTATGCCCTCAATGTGCCAAAATTACAATTATGCCCCTATTAACCAAAATGGGCCCACATGCATATTTAATTCACCTAAACATGAATTTCTAATCACATAATCATTTTCCACGTATTAACATAATTAAACCAGTTATTGCCCTCCTGACACACTAATCAAGGCACTAAGCCTTATTAGCAATTTTGGCATGTTACAACTATCCCCTCCTTATTAAAATTTTGTCCTTGAAATTTATTCAAACATCTCGGGATACCAATTCTGCAAACCTGACCATAACCCCAGAGTTAGGTCCTTTACCTTGCCACTACTTGAACACCCTCATAAGAAGGCTAGTCTTAATCTGTATGACTTTATATCTTGTGTTCAGAGTTCCACTAGCTTTTACTTGCACAATAGATTCCTGTAACGACCCAAAATCGCTAATAAGGCTTGAGGGCCTTGATTAGTGTGCCAGGAAGGCATGCTGGGATTTATGTGTGATTTTATGAGTTAAATGCATGGTTATGATTTAAAGTATGTTATGACTAATTGAACATTCGAGATGCATGACTACGTGGTTAGTATGCATGTTAGGTGAAATAAATATGCATGTGGACCCCGTTTGCATGATAGGGGTAAATTGGTAATTTTTGCCCGCTGAGGGCATATATGTGATAATTGTATTCTGTGAATTGTACCACATGAGTGTGGTGTTATTGTTGTGATGCACGTGCCGAGATGGTCCTAGAGAGCAAGTTAACTTAAGAGTCACAACGGGATTTCTATACCCGGCTCGGGAGGACCCTAGGGGTACTTTGGGAATTTTATGGTTAAGTAGAGAATTGGCGGTTAATGGTTATTGGAGATTTAGTAACCTGGGTAACCATTAGTTACTGCTGAGAGTAACAAGTTTAGGTGAAAGAAATGGTAAAATTGCAATATAGGAGAAAGGACTAGAGTGCCCTTGTGGTGTAGTTAGCAAAGGGTTTTGATGAAGGGGTAAAATGGTCATTTGGCTGGGAATTAGATAGGTTGCAGCTGGGTATTAAGGGGTACACGGTTTGGGGCTTGGTCATTTGTTGTTTTGATGAAAATTGAAGAGAAGAAAAAGAAGAAGGAGGAAAAGCTAGGGCATGAAGAAGAAGAAGAAGATGAGTGGAGGAGCTGAAATTGGAGACTTAGGAGATGAAGGAAGCTTAGGGTTGGATTCTTCATTCAAGGTAAGGATTCTTTGTAATTTAAGGCTTGTTTCTATTATGGTTTGAGGAATTTAAGCATGGTTTAAGTTTGGTTTTGGGTTTTATATTTTCTGAAGTTGAAAAATCAAAGATGTGGATTTTGGGGATTTGATTGTGTGTTTGGGTTTCTTTGATGATGTTTCTGAGTTGTTAAATGGTCTATGTGGGGTTTTGAATTGATTTTTGGGGCTTAGGCGTGAGTTTGGGAGTGTTTTGGACGATGAAATGCAGAGGAAAAACCCAGTTTTTCCTGGGTTCGCGAAGGAGCGCCGCGGCCCTGTTCTTGGGCGCCGCGGCGCGAAGCTGTTTGCAGTCAGGGGGCTTTCTGACTTCTCTGGGCGCCGCGTCCCTTGCGGGTAGCGCCGCGGCGCTACGCCTTTTTCAGGATGGGAAATTTTGCAAATTTGAGTTTTTGCTCCGGGGGTTCGGGGGATGTTTCCGATGAATTGTTTTAGGAATTTGGGAGTCCCGAGAGTGTGGGATTGGTCCCGGGAAGTGGTTTTGAATTGATTAGTATTAAAGGATTTTTAATGTGTGTTGTGACTAGGATGTTAGAGAGGCTCGTGCTAGAGGACCGTGCTCGCAGCTTTAGTGCATCAGGAAGCTCGGAGTACAGGTAAGAAAACTATAACACTCGTAGGATAGGGCATGGGCCCATAGTGTGATTGCGGGGCACGGCCCTATATTGCATGATGAGATGATTGCAGGGCACGACCCTATATTTTGCATTACATATTAGGGTGTAGACTTAAATGAATTGATATTTGTTTGAATGTTGTTTGAGTTATACTATATGTGGTTATAGTGGAATGATGCGGCGCGGAGCCGAGAGCGGCAATGGAGCCGAGAACGGCGTAAGGCCGAGAACAGCAGTGGGGCCGGAAGTAACACTTAGCACATGGGATGCTTATAGTCAGGGTGGGACCCAGTGGATACATGTGAGATCCTACGGTAAGGACCGAGACCCCAGGCTTTGGTAAGGCTTCTGGGGCGGCATGGCCGTGTTTGCTTAGTCCAATGGTTGACTTGTTTATCTGTGGATTATCTGATATGATTAACTGTATAATTTGCATATGTTATGTTCTGCATGAGTTTTCTTGCTGGGCTTCAGCTCACGGGTGCTCTGTGTTGCAGGTAAGGGCATAGATTAAGTCAACCAACCATGAGTACGGAGAGCGTGAAGCGACGCGTACATGTTTGGCCTGCCCGACTGCTTTGGTTGGGGGTTTATTCGAAAAACGGCTGTAATAATCTATGATTCTTATAACTAATCAACTGTAAACTTATTTCAAGATGTAAATAGTTTTCAAACCTTATTTTGGGATCCCAAATGTTTAATACTAGAAGTTTTAATGAAACAGCGCATTTTCAAGGATTACAGCCTTCACTTTTTAATTAGTCACACTTTCGTTTTAAAAACCTCAGTTAGCGAGTTCATTGCACACTGTTTTGTCTTAAAACTCACTTAGTAACGGCTCTAAGGAAGTAGGGCGTTACAATTCCCCTGAAATCCCAGAGCCTCTTCGCCCGACCAGGGGTAGTATTCACACTTCTTCCCTTAACATTGGTACCAATATCATCTCATGAGCCTCTACCCATGCTTGGGTAAGGCTAAACTATAGGCCCCTGGCCTAGTCCTTGTTAGGATCTTTCAGATCTATCTAAATCTAGGGTCAAAATTCCTTCTTCCTTTCCCAAACTCCTTTACCCTTCTTAGTCCACAATATTCGGAGAAGCACAAAGTCTCTAATCCTGGAACCCTACATTCCCATACTCAAATTTGCGAACTTTCATATCCTTCAATAAAGTAGATACCCTATCCTAACAATCCTTAATAATTTCATTGGTCCTTCAAACCCATCACTATGACAATCCATCCCTGGGACTGGATTTACCTCAAGGTCCCAAAACTCACATATTTGAAGTAAAACACTCAAAGTATGAGTTATTCCTTCAAGTTATCCATTGTCCAAAGGTAACCATTAATTCCAAATTCCAACCTTATACTCATAATCCTCTATGACCCTTGTTCCGGACTTGGGAACCTAAGGGTCTCAATCTAACACTGTCAACTTTGGTGTCCGGCGGGGATGTACGCTCTCCTTTCGTACACACACCCTCTTTTGATATCTCACTCACACCAACTATAGTGCGTTATCCCAATAGGTCAACTCACAACTTTTCGCATCCACTCACCTCATCTGTAATCTGAGGTGATCCACCTTTAGGGTCCAAAAATATATTCCTTCATGATAACTTCAGGGTACCCGAGAGTCATAATAGTCATTCTGGCTTCTGATTAACATTTCTCACTTTCAAAAAATTAGGTCGTGCGCCTCCTAGTATTCAACTCTGTGGATACAATAATCATAAAGGGGTAATCTAAGGCTCATCTTGCATCTTCCCCTCAACGCCAACATCCATCAGATCACTCATCTGATTCACATATCTTAACCTGTCTATGCCAATGCAGTAGGATTTCTAACCATTCCTACAAGATCTTCTTTAGGTGTTTCACCATTTATTCATAGGGGTATATCTGCTACTTATGAATTGCAGGTGCCAGACCAATCCAAGTCATTGCTCCACCCTAACCATGGCTAAACGGCATTACTGTTAACTTGACATCCCATGTAGAACATCTATGTCCTTACCGATTAATTCATTGTGAGATACAAACGATCACTCTTCCAGTGTATATATGGGCACACCCTAATCCTTGACGCACTAGACTAATATTCCATGTTCTAAGCAAGGATAGTGTCCACTGCACCGTCCTCCTGTACCAGTCCAACCTGTGCATATCCTAATACCATGGGGTGTGAATCAACCCATATTTTAATCTCTGAGAATTCGACACATAACTATCCATTCAGACAAACTTTAGTTTTCTATATTACTTTAATTAAGGGTATAACAATCCCCAAAGATGCTTCAGGTGAAAGTCGAGGTGCCACACCAGTTTCACAGAGTTTTTATTCCCTTAAGGCGTTCCTTTAACAATTGCCTTGCGGTCTCTATCTTAACTGAATCATATGAAATCCCATCACTTCCAATAAGATGTCCTTGAATATCATCTGGAGAAATCGAAACTTAACCCTTCTGGAGCCTTACCTGTGATCCCCGCTTCCTCAGCCTCAGTAGTATAAATACAGGTATTACTTATATTCTGTTCTTAACCGAAAGTAGTCGAAAACATTCTTGATCGAGCTAGATATGACATGTCCAAATAAATCCTTCATTCTTGGTAATGGATATCTATTCTTAACAATTTCCTTATTTGGCCTTCCATATACAGTACGTACTCTCGCAGACTTGGCCTTCTCCTTAACCCATGGCGTTAATATGTCCTATGGTAAGATGCTCCGTTTGATCACCTTTAAGTCAAGTAACTCCTTTGACTGTACCTTTAATTCTGGCTGCTCAACTAGCGTCATTCTTCATAAAGTTTCTGGTACTGGTTCTATTCTTGCCTTATTTCCGTAGCACACTCCATTTCCTAGTCGCGACAGAAATTCTGATAAATCCTTATAAACCCATCTGAAATCCCGCTGACCGACCCAATTTCCCTTCAGTCTAATCGACATAATCCTAGTGGTATCTACCACCATGACTAGGCATCCCGTAATCGCAGTTGAGTCCTCCCCTTTTAAACCCGAAAGTCATCGTTCTCTCTTACAGTCCATGGTTATCCCTTATTGGCAAACTAATCCATACTTAGGATCATACCGAGGTCATCATATACAATCCCAACCAATTCTTACTACTAATTTTCTACTCGTAATACTCTGCCCCATTCCCTGGAAATTACTAACTTTCCTAGCAAACAAAAAATCTCAAGCCCCATAGTGCAATATTCATCCATTAGGCATCACATGTCTATATCTCTACTAAAAGGTACGTAGCATCAAACTCAGTCATTACAATATAAAGGAAGGAGAGCAAGAAGACCAACCTGCCATTTCCGACGAACCAGCCTCAAGCTTTGGTTGCCTCCAGGCGGATTCTCGAGTTGAGGTCGAGCTATCTTTACTTCTTGATTCTTTTGTCTTCGATTCTGAGCAACGCTTCTTGATGTGCCCAACTATTCCACATAGAAAACATGCCTTCGCTCAGCATCTTCCCAGATGGAGTCTCCTGCACCTAACGCACACTGGATAACTTCTCCATACCTTGTTGCCACCCTAGCAGCTGCCCTAAATACTATGACCCATTCTGTCAGGACCAAAAGCAGTAGAACAATTAGGGGTCTTTCTTTTCTGACTACTGGGGCCTCCGCCCCTACCTGCTCCCGCAAATGGGGGGTACCATTGCCTGAGATTCCTGGCCAATGACACCCTCGCTCCATATCTCACCTCATGCATCCTCTATAAGAAGGGCCATCCCTACCGTCTGAGCGTTGGTTGAAATCTCATGGGCTGGAGCGATTCTAACTCTCTGGGCCACCCCAAGGTTCAGCCCTCGAATGAATAGTTCCTTCCGGGCTACATCTATCGATATCAAATCAAAAGCGAACTTGGCTAACCCATCAAATTCGTTGACATACTTTGTCCTTGTCTTACTGCCTTGGACCAAATTAATAAACTCATTGGCCTTCGCAATTCGAACTGGGTCACAGTAGTACCTCTCGTTGAACAATTGTCTGAACTCCTCCCAGCCCATCATAACAACATTCCGGGTCTGGGATACCACTTTCCACCACATTCAGGCATCCTCCCACAGCTTGCAAGTGGCATAAGCCACCACATCATTGCCTTCCACTCCTATATAGTCAAGGATGGAGCTAACCATGCCCATCCACTATTCAGCTCTGAACGGATCTAAGCCCCCTTCAAAAACTGGAGGATAATGCATTTGGAATCCTTCATACAACAATTCCCACAAGTTTCCACCCTCAGGCTGAACCAAAACTGATGTCCTTGTCATTGAAACACATGGAGCGACGTTCCCTGATGGGACCCGCTGTCTCAACCACCTCATCTCTTCCTCTTACTATTGCGGTCTAGCCTGCATGTTAACGAACATCTGCTACCAATCCCAGGGGGCAGATGGTGGATTTTGGCCCTGGCTGCTATTGGCAACCCCAGCATTAACAATGCCTGCTCCACTTGACTACCTCAAATGCATTACTTCTAAATCTATCTGCAGTCAATGACTCAATCCATCAGATATGGTAATCCCATCCGAAACCACTCACCGAGTAGGGCAAGACAACACAATGGCCACATACAAAAAGCTTACCAAAACACAAATGTATAATACTCATCCTCCCTATATTAACAAGCAGATAAGGCAGATCAAATAAGAAACTAGACAAATATTTCACTTAATACCAATCGACCCTTAGTCGAGCTTGTCTCTGGCAACGAGCGTAAATGTTCGGTTAATCTCTAGAAATCATAAACCTTGGCATGCTCTGATACCATGTTGTAACACCCTAATACCCTAGAGCCGTTACCATGTGATTTTAAAATGTGCCATTTGCTCGCTAATCGAGGTATTAGACCAAAAAGTGTGGTTAATTAAAATAAAGACTCATTTAAATAAGATTATGGTATAAAAGGCTGGTCACTCATTTAAATCATGAAAGTGTTCATTGGGATCCCAAAATACTGTTTAGAAACATATTTACAACTCAAAAAGTTACTTTACAGTCGACCTAAGCGACAACATCAAACATTTATAACTCGCTCTACAAAATACCCCAGTCGTGGTGGCCAAGTAGGCTAAACACGTATGCACCGCTCCATGCCCTGCAACTCATGGTTGATTAACCTTTTCCTTGCCCTTACTTGCACCACAGAGCACCCGTGAGCCGAGGCCCAACAAGAGAACTTCACAGCACAACATACAATAATTTATTTCAACAAATACATACTTAATCAAAGACAACAAACAATTTACATGTTTCTATTTGAATACACAATAGTATAACAGCACAATAGCACAATGACATAACAGGACAGCAGTACAGTAGCACAGAAGTACAACGACCTTCGCTAATCAAGGTGCGTTATCAGGCACTTAGTATGCGGTCTTAACAAAATGGGTGTGTATAGCACCCTCAGAGGGTCTTGCTCTGATGTCCTACATTCAACATGCTTAATTCTGATGTAGCCCTTTGCTCCTACTGGCCTTTATGGTTCCCGACCTCTACCGCTCCCGGCCTTTACAGCTCTTGACCTTTGCCACTCCCGGCCTAACAATCAAATGTATGACATAACTGTTATAAACAATAATCACAACACTAAACACACCATAGCTTTATGGGCACAAATAGTTCTCTTACCTGTATCCCGAGCAGATTGATTACTGCGATCCTGAGCATGATCCCCTAAACCCAAGCCTTGACGTAAAACCTAGTCACAACACATTAATAAATAGACATCCATCAATTCCTTAGCCAATTAAGAAATTTTGATTAAAATACTAGCCTACGAGACCTGGGATTCTACTAAATCGGGTAGTAGAATCCTTCTCGAGCCCTAATATTTGGGTTCCTAAGCTTAAAACCTTTATTTGGCCAACATTTCCTATTTGAGCCGTGACCCAGCCCATTAGGGTCGTGGTGCACCTCAAGTCAGAGAGCCTTGGGCTCTCTTCTAGGGGACACGGGCCAAGGTGTGCCTCAGCTTGTGCTACGGCACTTGGGCAAAGATTCGAGGCATCCAAGCCTTTGAGTTCATGCGGGTCGCGACGCTCAAAGATTAGGGCCGCGGTGTGGCCCCCAAAATCCAGAAATCGTCATGCATTTTACGAGATAAATTTCCTAAAATTCGCCAATTCCAAACCTTAAACCTAGAATTCAGTCCACAATTCATATCCAAGCAACATAACTAGTACAAGCACCCGAAAAACTTAACTAAAAATCTTACTACAACTTAAGCCTGAATAGTTGAGTTCAAAATCTCAAACCACTTAAAGTAAACCAGAAAATTCAGTAAGAAAACTTGTTCTAAATCTTACCTCATTGATGATTCTGACATTAAGCTAGATTTCCAACACCACTGGCTGCAAACCCTCAACTTCTAGCCTCAAATTCTAAGATTTTCCTTCAATTCTTTGCAAAATTCTCTAAGTCGCCAAGAGAGGGAGAGAGAGAGCCGAGAGAGTGAGAAAGAGTTTTTCCTTAGTTCCAGAAGTCTGTTTTGGGTTTGATTATATCCTCAACAACCTAAGTCCAAAAAAACCCCTAAGTGTAACCTTAATCCCTTAATGTCACCATGGGAAATTCCATCATTTTCCACAGCCCGCTAATTCCTCGAGTGTTCCTATAATTCCCCATTTAATTCTGACATACCCAAATGATCACTAAATCGCTATCCATTACCGGGTAATCCCGAACACATACTATGTCCCCAAAATACTCCTAGGCTCCCCCCCCCCCCCCCGAGTTGGATATTCGACCCCGTTGTGACTACTTCGCTATTCTGCTCCCTAGGACTGTCTTGGATCACACATTACAAATATATCACCACAATCTTGTGGTATCAAGAACAACATACATATAATTTGCATTTATGCCCTCAATGGGTCAAAATTACAATTATGCCCCTATTAACCAAAATGGGCCCACATGCATATGTAATTCACCTAAACATGCATTTCTAATCACATAATCATTTAATCCACATATTAACATAATTAAATCAATTATTTCCCTCCTGACATGCTAATCAAGGTACTAATCCTTATTAACAAATTTGGGACATTACATCTGTGCTAGGTTCGGTCATACGAGTTGATGTTATAATCATATATGATATAATACTAATAGAATGTCGTTACACCGTGAGCAGTAGTGCTCGGATGTTATTAGAAAAATAAAATATGAACTACCTTAGGTAGAATGGTGCAGTGTACTGTCTTAACACCATAAACATGTTGTTCAAGTGGTTTAAAAAAGATTACAAAAATTACAAAGTAAGTTATTACAACAGAAATTACTAAGCAGAAGGGGTCTGATGGGGTTGCTAGTCAACGGTAGTGCCATTCTCCTCCTTTCCATTAATACTAGTAGCCAAAGAGATCTTTGGAGAAGCAGGCATATTATTTTCTTTGGAAAATCGAGCAGCACACTTCTCAAGCTCTTCCTGCTTTATCTGCTCAGGAAGATAATCAATGTGTGCATTTTTATTATTCTAACAAAACATATAAAAATAGTTGAACACTGCACCCTGGAACTACTCCAAGTTACTTTGGTTTATGTCCTCGAGTTGTTTCGCCTTCTCCTCAAGCTCATCCGACTCTATCCTGCTCTTAATCAGATATTTCACCAACTTTGAAGCCTCATCGTGATTAGTCTGGGCAGCAGTTTTGTGTTTATTTGTCGACTTAACCGCCTTGTCCAGGTCCTTTTTCGACTGTTTTAGCTCCTCAGTCAGAGCTTTAATGGTGTCTGCTACAGTATGCTGCTCGGTGGCCCATCGCTTCTGCTCCTCAGTAAATTTTCAGTTCTCCTCCTCAACACACCGTCAACCATTGCTAATGTGTGATCATCACAAATTCAAGGCATGAAATTAGATAAAAGCATATGTAAAAAAATTTGTAAGTAGTAAAAACAAATAATAGCAGAAACTTACGCCAAGGAACTCATTAAAGCCCTAGCCTAAGACCTGGTTAGACTTTAGAGTTGGGAGTACAACAAACGCCTATTTGCCCAGCTGATGTCTCGCTACTTTGTTGAGCTTATTGATGGTGGAGCTGGTGGTGGTGCTCAAAAATTCAGTCGCTAAGGAGAAATCAGTTTGCTCGGATGCAGACTCAGGTCGCGAAGACGGTGGTGGCATCTACTCTTCAAGGTGTCTTGCTGGAGGAGCCCCGCTCGACCCACTAGTTTCTTTTCTGCTCTATATTTTAGTGCCGGCAGCAGTAACACCACCTGAAGCATATATGTCAAAGGCCTTTGAGGGCTGCATGAATGCAATCAGACAAGAAGTTAGTCAAACATATACGAGTAGAATGAGAAATAAAGATAAGAAAATTTTAGTGTTAATTAGTGCTACCTTTAAAACATGCATTATCTGTCTCAAAAATGTTTGCACCAAAACTACTAGTTGAAGAAATAAAGTTTGCATCCCTATTGAACAAGTTATTTGGGATAAGAAACATTGCAGCAAGTAAAGAAAGATTCCTTCTATTCTCATCCTCCGATGAGGAGATCTACACTAACAGGGTGCTCAGGCAAATTTTGTTTTCCCTTGACGTGGACAACAGGGATTGATGTTGGTCGAGGAATGGCATTGGGCTCTATAATATTGACCCTAGTTTTCTTGATGCCTGGGAGGTTGTGAGACTTCTTGGGTTTGGTCGGAGGGGATTTGCTTTAGTGACTTCACCAGTGCACTCCCCACAGTCGACTCCTTTGTATCCTGATGAGGCTGTAAGAGTCCAACCAGCCTTAAATTACTTACCGTGACCAATTCCTTTACACTTTTCTCCACGTCTGTCAAACATGCCAATAGCTTGGCCCTCTCCATCATAGCCTTTGAGGCTTTGGATGGTACAATGGGCCTAGAAAAAAAAATAAGTTGAGACAGACATAAAAGAGCGACCAACAAAAAGAAAATAGTGGATTAAGAAGAAATTACCTCCCCACTTAAAGGAAATGCTCTTGGTGGTATTTTCCTACATTTGATTTTAAGGTGGCATCTATAAGGAAGGTAGTTAATCTCGTGAGGAGTAGGTTCAGGCCATCTCAGGTGGTGGTAAAGGATATAGAATGCTGACAATACTCAATATCTGTTCGGGGTTATTTGGAAAGGGGCTATGTCAAAATAATTGGAGATCCCCCTGAAGTAATCGTGAAGAGGCAAGGTTGCCCCTGCCTTTATGATATGCCTTGACCAAGCATTGTAAGCACCTCTGGGCACATTGGCCCTCTGGTTGGTTGAAGGCCTATTTTAGGTTATCCCAGGAAAGCCACACTTCTAGGGATCTTTCACCACCATCTTATTCGAGATTACACTTGGAGGGGAAAATTACCAAGGGATGTTTTCTTTGCGAACGCCAACCTTTCAAAGGGTGTGGGTAAGAAGAAGATGAGAAGCATGTTTGGTGGTTTTTGGCTGTGGATTAGTTGTTGAAATCTCAGCATTGGCCGCATGTTGGCCAACGTGAGGATCTTAGTTCTTCATTCTCTGGGTCACTTTCGTTCTCTGGGCCACTTGTTTCACTCGGGCCATTGGTGTCTTTCACTTTTTCATTTTGCGCCCAGTATGAGTGGTCGATGGATTTGGTGCAGGATAAAGAATTTGAGAGATAGGAAGCGCAGGCTGCTCGGTATCCTTGTACAACAATACTAAGAGATCCTCATCTATTGGCCTTTCACTTCCCTAGTAAGCATGCATGAATATCTGAGAAGAAGAGGGGAAGTGAGAATCTACAATCGATAGAATAAATTAAACTAAGAAGAAAAAAAAACTACTCGTGGATGAAATCTAGATTTTATCTAACCAACATTTAACAACGAACAAATTTTAATATGCAAGTAGTGAAGTTTAAAGATCAAATAGTTAAAATAAAAAGGTTTTTCAAGAAAAATTTTCATCTACATTACAGGCGGGAAAAAACACAGATTTTTTAATACCTCAAAATCGAATTTTTACTTCGATTTTGCACCTAAAACTGTTTATGCTACCATATTTAAGCCTACTTAATGTCTCTACACACCTACACACTACCTGATGTGCCTTTAAACCCAATAATTACACACTAGAATCATAAAAAAAATTCAAAGTTATAAAGAACAACATTTGGGTTTTCCACAGAAATTACAATTCAAGAATCATGGCAATCAGGCAAAGAAATTGGTAAGAAAAAAAGGTAGTGTAAGAACGTACATAAATTGAAGATTGGATGAAGAGATCGCTTGAAAATTACTTGGAAATGCTCCATTTGATCACAAACCGATTGAATTTTTCTTTGAAAGTTAGAGTGTTCTCGATGAGAGAGAAAACAAAGGTGAAAAGTGAAAAGGGGATGTGAAAGGCTATATATACTCGAGTAGGGTAGGTCAAAAGTCATGATCAAAAAGGTAATTTTCGAAACATTGGGAAGTGTGAAGCTATTAGTTTTTTAACTTGGAAACCGTAAAATCATGATTATTTAATTTTCTAAAGGAAATAGAAGTACAGTTGAGGTGACATGTTAGATATTGCTAATCAGATAAATTTATCTGATGTTAGTGGCATCATAATAAACTTGGGGGGCAAATGTTTTCCTAAAAATTAGCATGATGACCTGACGTAAGAATATGACACATGTCGGTCACACAACAACATAGTTAATGAAAACCTGGTCGACCCTCGACCGGACAAGAGCATTCAGTTGCTCTTACTGATTGGATCTACAAGCATAGTGATGCAATTACTAATCAGGTTGATCGCTAGGCACGACCAGAGCTGCTCGGATTGTACGTAAATAATGCTCAGAATTAGTTAAGATAAGATATTTATGTAATATTCATTTTATTTATTATCATTTATTAAGTATATTATGTAAGACCCACGACCCATTCATAAGCCTATAAATAGAGACCTTAGTGAATCATTAAAAGAAAAAGAATGCTTTAATTTGAAAACTTTGGGAGAATTCATATTTCAAAGTGCTTTTATACACATTTTTTGTACTCTCTCAGACTCATGAAACTTAGTTGATCCAATTCATCTGATCAGGGGTTTTGAGAATTCTACATAAATAAAGGTGCTAAAGTTGATATAGGTTATTACCAATCTGGGGCCGAACCACTGTAAAGCTTTTGGTGTCATTATTTATTTTCACGTTCAGTTCTCACTTTGTATCATTTTAATTACTCAGTGTCATTGGCCAAATCGTGGGTCAACAAGTTCATTTAACATGCAACTCATATAATATAATTTTATTTAGCCATTTATTACCAATGACTTTTTCTCTTTGAATAGTTTTCAAACATGTGAATGCACTAGTTTCAATGTTTTCACAGAGAATTTAGGCTCGTTTATAACTAGACTTATAATGTGTTTTGCTTAATAACTATGTATTTGTACTTTGGCCCTATTACTTTGATTTTTCAAACTAGTTTCGTAATAAGTTTTGTTTAGAATTATATTTATATTCCTTGAGCTTTATCTTTCGCTCAATTTTTCATTTCCAAACTTCACTATGATACTAGATTTGAATTTTTCAAAGATTTTTTCATACTTAGTATAATGATTATACGTCCCTGTCCCCCAAGCGATCATAATTTAAATATATTCTAGGTTGCTTTAAATTGGTTGAAATAATAATAAAAATGGAATAAAAAATGATACCATGTTTAAACTACACAAAAACCCTTGAGTTTATTTAGTACTTCAAAAAATTAAGGACTTTTATAATTCCACCAAGACGTTATTTCATACAATCGAAAGAAAAATTAAAAACTTCCTAGTTGAACTACTAGTAATATTTCCTAAGATGAAGTGCATCCCATGTTTGTGTGATTTTTTCTCCTTTCAATTGAGCTAACTTGAAAGCTCCTTCCCAAAGGATTTCCACAATCTGATAAGGTCCTTTCGAGTGTTAGGATTAATTAAAATATAAAGTCCAAGTGGTATTACACAAGCTAGATGTAAAACACTCAACAATTTCACATAGCCAAAAACATTAAGGTTTGGGCAAGATGCAACGCCTGGAAGGCGATGTATCTCCTATAGTTAGGTAACGCATTGCCTGACATGTTCGTACAAACACATAATTAAGCCCCAAATGATGTGGTTAAAAGCTCTAATCCTACTGGTTGGACTTAATGATGGTGGCTACACTATAAAAGAGTTCTCTTAGAGTTTTGATAGACTTGATTACTCTTTCAAATCTCTCTCTAACTTTCAAGATCATAATTTTTCTACAAGAAATTCAAAAAGAAAGTGCTTGTCTTTATGAATTTCAAGGCTTCTTTATTCCCAATTCCCTTTCCTACTAGAGAAAGCACCAAGCATCCATGAAGATATAGGAAATAGATAATTTGGACAATGACACGTCTCATGTATAAGCCTATGTTTTTATTCTCATCAACAAAATGATTGAAGTGGTGTTCTACAACTAGGGTTCGAAGCTTGCAAGAAGAACAAAGTGTTTGTTCTATAACTAGGCTTTGCAACTCTCTATCCCAATCATTTATTGGACTACATCAATTGTTATTGTGTGTAGATTCTTATTATTGTGATGGTGTAATCTCACTCTCTCCCATCACCCAGTTCATTTCTAGCACTCAATCTTGAGGGTCCTTTTTGTGAGAAAAACCCTTCTCAAAATAAGGTCTCCCAGCTTGAATTTTTGTTCTTTGACATTCGAATTAAAATAACAAGCTATCTTCTGCTGATAAGATGCCAACTGGAGTTGGGATGATTTTCTCCGTTCTTCTACCAGTTCAAGCGACACTTTCAATATATCATGGTTTTGTTGTTGATCAAAGAATTTTTTCATGTGAGATACTACACAAATCTCGACCAGAAACATTGCTTCAGTTCTGTACATTGGTGAGGATGGGGTATGACCAGTGGAAATGCAATGAGACATTCTATAAGCACACAGTACCTGTGGAAGTTGTTTAGGCCACAGTCATTTAGCCTATTCTTTAAGGCTGATTTTTAGGGTTTTGTTTACTAATTAACCCTGTCCATTGGCTTGTGGATAAGATACTAAGGAAAATCTTTAGATAACACCATGTTTTTCATAGAAATTTGTGAACAAGTCGCTATCGAACTGAGTTCCGTTGTCAGATACCATCTTCCTTGGTAATCCATACTTACAAATTATATTCTTAACCAAAAAAATCTAACAATGTCTTCGATGTAATGGTTGCTAACTGCTCTGGTTCTACACATTTCGTGAAGTAATCCACCGTGACCACAACGTAACAAACATGACATTTTCCCATGGGTAAAGACCCGATCAAATCTATTCCCCAAATAGTAAATGGCTATGGTGAAGAAAACATGGCCAACTCGATAGGTGCGGCCCAAGCTATTGTCAAAAAGCACTGGCACTCGTCACATATTTTTACATATGAGGTCGAGTCTTTATTCATGATTGGCCAGAAATATCCTTTCCTCAGTATTTTCATTGCAAGACTTTGCTTGCTAGCAGGGTCTCCACAAAATCCTTTATGGTACTATTTTATTATGGTTTGAGACTCGTTAGGAGAAACGCATCTGAGTAGTGGTATGGATGGAATGTCCTCTATTATATAGTGCTCCCTCGACCAGAACGTACCTTGGGGTTTGATAAAACAATCTTCGAGCATCTATGCGATTTGTTGTTAATTTCCCCAAGGTGAGATATTCAATGATGGGAGTCATCCAAGTCGATCATGTCTATATTAATTTGATTTTCGCAAATTCTTCTCCCTTATTACTACCTGTTATCCCCATTTCCTAACATGGGCCCAGGACGGTGGTCTAGGCCCATGGTCTGGGTGTTCGGATGTGGGCCTAGCCCAAGCTCCAATTTGGTACAGGAGTAACCAAGGGCTGCGGCCCTAGTGTGATTCTGGACCCGGATGGTGTCCGGGATGGTGATCCAGGACAGTTGTCCGGGAGACGTACAGATAGCCCAGAATCCCGTTGAAGTATAAGTAAAACAGTCCCAGAGTCTAGTAAACGGTTTGAGCCTATGGTAAACGAAGAGGGACAAAGGTAAACGAACCCGGAACAGGTCGTCCCCGGTTGGTAAGGAAAAGCATCCGTGACCCTGAAGCCGCCCCACGACGCGTGGGGGTTGTCCCCACTTTTCACCTGCGGAAAAGGCCACCTTGGGATTTCACGCCGCTGTTTCAGACCTACACTGACACGTACTCTGACTGGTTTGGTCCCCTGAATTAGCCTCGTAACTTGAAGTGTCCAGACCAAAAGCACCGTTTTGTCGGGCAAAACCCAGTTCTTGGGCCGCCCTATTGGGCCTTAATTAGTCTTGAATCTATGTATGTTTTATCTTTTATATTGGGTTTCCACCAGAGAAGCCAAGAGTATCCATATCTCTTATGGGCACGGGTCATACCCGGCCCAGACCCAGTGTTCCTATGAGCTTATAAATACAGGCGATAGAACACTGGAAAAAGGATCTTTTTTATACATATATACAGTTACTCTGTCAAAACATAGAGAAAAACTCCATTGTAAAAGACTTTCCAAGCTCTAATACAACTGACTCGTGGACTAAGGCTCATTAACGCCCCAACCACGTAAAAATCCAGTGTTAATCTTCCACTTTCCATATCATTATTCTTATCTAATATCTATTAGTGTGGTTTCCGAAAATCTCGGTATACATTTTGGTGCTTTCATTGAGAGCTGAAGAAAACTAGTACTAACATCAAGCCTTTACTACAATGGTGAACACACAACCTTCGACCCTAGCAATCCAGAGCAGGGCAATGGAGATCCGTTGCCTTCTCAGCATCTTCCTTAGAATCTGCCCGAGAATGCGCCTCCTCAAACATCTCACCATGACGAGTCACAAGACTATGAGGGTGGGACAGAATACGAAGAAGAGAATGAGGAGGAATATTATGAAGAGGAAAATGAGGGGGAGTACCACGACGAAGCTGCGGATCCCGAGATCCCCGAAGGAGAGCCCAACCAGCAAGACCTGAAGGTGACCAGACTGAGGCAGCAAGTCCTGGACCAGGAGGCCATGATCGCTGAGCAAGCGGAGGCACATCAATGGATGCAAGAGTCCCTCCACGCCCTGCAGGCGTTCATAGTCGCGCAGGGTCCAGCAACGAATCCTACAACTGGCCCACTCCTGGGAGCGCAGCAGCCCGCTCCGCAAGCCCGAGCCGGGGCCCCCGAAGAAGCAAGGTAGGCCCCTCCCCTGGAATAGTTTCCTAAGCTAGCCCCAGGAAACCTGGACAGGGAGAAAAGAAGGCCGGTGGAAAGACCCGAGAAAATATCACCCCCGTCACGAAAGCTGGGACCCGTTCCCGGCCGCTCCCTAGGAAAGAGAAGGTGCGCCCCGTCCAAAGACGAGGCCACCCGATCGATCCGCAGGGGACGCGGCCGCGGAACGCGCGGCCCCGGCATGCCCCAGGGCGAGACGAACGGGAAAGGTCTTTGCACCCAAGTGCCTCAGTTAACAAAAACGTTCGGGAGCCGCGGTGGAAAGAAAAAAAGACGAGTAAAACTCACCGCAGTGGCCTGGTGGCGGAGCGCCTGAGAGATGAACAATACGTCTGGGTTGGCTATCGTGGCTTACCGCTTGAGCTGGAGGTTGGACATTGTGTTCCCCACCTGGTCCAAAAGGTCCGCTGCCAGGGGGGCCGTGTCCTGCCCGAGCTTGGGGCGGAAGCCCGTCTCGGCAGCTAGCCGATCCACGATCGGCTAAGGCGCGCTGAACGCCGCTGGACGCTCCACAAATTCTACCTGACGGCGGATCGTTAGGGCCCTGTACGTTTCGTCCCTCCAGCCTCGACCATTTTCCCAGGTCCGGTTGATCAGCCGGGACTGCTCATCCCGCACAATGGACTCCCCCTACTCGAGAAGAGTCAGACGTATGGGGAGAACGGGTGGGGCGGGGACCTCCTTCGCGGCGAGCTGACTCTCGCCGTGCAACTCGTCAACCGAGCCAGCCCGCCTCATCCGGGGCCTCTTCCTGGTGTTGGCCTCCTCAGTGCCAGCATCAAGGCTCCTTTTTCCAGAGCCTTGGCTGGCCGCTGCACCCGCCTCCAAGTCTATCACCGGGTGTTGGGCGAGGCCGGAGACCGCAGCCGGCTCCACGGCTTGAATGGGGACCGCGGCAAGGGCTCCCCCACCGGGACGAAGTTCCTTCCCGGACACTTCCTTGTTGAGGATGGGCTTCGGGCCCGTCGCCTCGTTTGCCTTCCTGGAAGCTTTCCTGGCCGCCCTGTCCTTGAGGAGCTGCCTCATTTCGTTGGTGGGAGTAGACATACCACAGTCTCCTGTAAAAGCATAAAAAAGGGAATTAGTAGGACAAACCAAACAAAAAAAGGAAAAAATAAATATCAACATCAGAACTAATAATGACCCAAGACGAACCCTTGTCTATGCCCCAGGCGCGACTCAACTCCTCTAAAGCGAAGGAATGGACTCGGTCCCCCATGTCTTCTGGGTTCAAGAAATTCCCGTAATGAAGGAACCCGGATAAAAACATAAGGACCTTCGAGCCTACGAGGACGGGAGTCGAAGGTCTCGTCTCCCCGTTAGCCCCGAACGCGGGGCCTCAAAATACTAGCCTATCCCTAGCTAAGTGCTCGACTTGGGGAGCATAAGTCAAGATCAAAGGGAAGTTACCTCGCCCCAATACGCTAGCCCCGGGAGTCCCCGTGTTCGGTAGGGCGTCCTCGAAGAGCTCCTCCAGCTCCTCCGAAGAGGCCGCCTCAGTCTGGGCCTGGTCTTTCTTTCGCTTGGCCGCGTCAGCTCGCGCCGCCTTCACCACTTCGGCCATGTGGTCCAGGGCCAGTTGTTCCCGGATGGCGAAGATCTTCTCGCACTGGATTCCCCGAAGGTTTGGGATGACAATGGTTTGGGTGGCGGCGAGCATCCCAGCCAGTCGGAGGTTGTCCGTGGTGACATAGCCTCCCACATCCAGGTCGTCTACGCTCAGCCCGGCATAGAACTTCCTCCGTTCCATAATGAACGGGGTGAGGGGAGTTTGAGCAAAAGGTCCTGCCACCTGGAAGAAGATAATAAGAAAAGGAGAAGAGAAAAAAAAAACGAAAGGGGGACAAGGTCCGAGGAAGCACTTACCCACTCGCTGGAAATCCAGCAGCAGTGTGGGGTTCTTCTCCACGAGGAACCCGGACATCATAAACTAGTAATGATGGACGTCCGGGGGATGCTTCTAGGAACTGGTGGGAGCGGGGTAGCTACCTCGCGGCTTCAGTCTATAGAAGTCGTCCAAGGTCTTGTCCTTGACGTTGACCTGCAGCTCCATCTTGTAGAAATATAAGACGTCCGCAGGGTCGGCTTCGCGATTTCCTGCGCAATGCAGAACACTCGCCATCCCGCGAGTAGCCGGTACGCTTACGGCAGGAGCTGGAACGGCGTGATTCCCACATACGTTAGGAATCGCACAAAGTAATCGTGGAGCGGGAGCGTGGCTCCCGCGCTGATGTGGCCGGCCCTCCAGGCCTCGAACCCCTCTACGGACGTGTGCGCCCGCTCCTCAATCCTGACCATGCGGTTGTAGAAGAGTCCGGGAGTGGATTTGATGCCCAGACGCTTCTCCAAGAGGTACATAATCCGGTAATTCCGAAACAGGTTGGGCACTACATCCATTTCCCACCTGTTACCCTTGGGTGTCCGGGACCCAGCGATGACGACAAGGGCCCTGTTGACTTCTTCCTCGGAGTGGAGTGTGACGCCCGTTGTCATATTTGATGATCTGGGAACAAAGAAAGAAAGCCAACCAGTCAGTACCTAAACCCAAGAAAGTCGGTTAAGGTACGGGGGGTCTCCTAAGGACTGCTTGGAGCCCCTTCGGATCGGGTCCGGGATCACCAAGGAACCACGAGACCCTGATCGGGAACGGAAAAAGAGCTACTAAGGCTCCGCCATCTGTCCGGGAAGCATCCGGATATGGAGCAACCCGAACCAGGTGGCGTTCCTAACAACTCCTAAATGTAATCAGATTCTAGCAGCCTAAACATGCGAATTAAAAGAACAGCCTAAGTTCATGTATTCATCAAGAAGGTCAGAAGGACTTACTGCGAGTTGTTGACCGTAGAAGATGGTGGTTGTCCGACGGTAAGAACGGCAGAACTTCGTTCTTGAAATGGTGAAGCCAGTTCAGCAATTCATCGATAAGGCAGACCCAGGATGTGTTCTCAGGCGGATGGGCAAACGCTGGGGCCGTGGGGAATAGATGATGGCGTAGAGTTAGCAGACGATGGTGGATGTCGCTGGCAATATCGGACATGCAAAGCTTGGGCAAAGCTGATCAATTCTTAAGATGGCTCGAGAGTGTAAAAATGTCAAATGAGCGTCTGTGGGGTATTTATAAAGGCCCAAAGCCTGGCCTCTGATCCAACGGACAGGTGTCTCCCCATCGGACAGTCTAGAATCGTGCAGGGGCATTTATAAGCCCTCTCAGGCTGGATCCTCGCCATCTCAGATTTAACGTCCCAAGAGGGCAGATGCCAAAGGTCACCCCATCCTACGGTCCACCTCAACATAGAAGTATTAATGATGGCACCCCATGCAGATGGGACACTTTGAGATCTATGCTGACGCACTAGCCTAGGCCTAGCGACCCTTGAGATGGCTAGGTGACCTTCCAAGGTCGAGACCCATCCATGCAGCAGTCACCTGGTGACACGTGTACCCCTGCCACGAAGCGGGACTTAGGTAAACGTACCCGGACATTGGTAAATGGTCCGAGCCCAGCATACGGCCAACGTCACTGCCCTCTGTCACGGACCCACGATTCCAAGCAGGAACTGGGATGGCAACCGTGGATCGTCCGGGAGCAAGGCAAGCCTCCAGCTAGCGGCCCCAGGCGAAGGCTTGGGGGGTAAATGTTATCCCCATTTCCTGACGTGGGCCTGGGACGGTGGTCTAGGCCCATGGTCTGGGCGTTCGGATGTGGGCCTGGCCCAAGCTCCAATTTGGTACAGGAGTAACCAAGGGCCGCGACCCTAGTGTGATTCTGGACCCGGATCGTGTCCAGGATGGTGATCCAGGACAATTGTCCGGGAGACGTATAGACAGCCCAGAATCCCGTTGAAGTATACGTAAAACGGTCCCGGAGTCTAGTAAACGGTCCGGGCCTGTGGTAAACGAAGAGGGACAAAGGTAAACGAACCCGGATCAGGTCGTCCCCGGTTGGTAAGGAAAAGCATCCGTGACCCTGAAGCCGCCCCCATGACGCGTGGGGGTTGTCCCCACTTTTCACCTGCGAAAAAGGCCACCTCGGGATTGCACGCCGCTATTTCAGACCTGCACTGACACGTACTCTGACTGGTTTCGTCCCCTGAATCAGCCTCATAACTCGAAGTGTCCAGACCAAAAGCACCATTTTGTCAGGCAAAACCCAGTTCTTGGGCCGCCCTATTGGGCCTTAATTAGTCTTGAATCTATGTATGTTTTATCTTTTATATTGGGCTTCCACCAGAGAAGCCAAGAGTATCCATATCTCTTATGGGCCCAGGTCATACCCGGCCCAGACCCAGTGTTCCTATGAGCTTATAAATACAGGCGATAGAACACTGGAAAAAGGATCTTTTTTCGACATATATACAGTTACTCTGTCAAAACATAGAGAAAAACTCCATTGTAAAAGACTTTCCAAGCTCTAATACAACTGACTCGTGGACTAAGGCTCATTAACGCCCCAACCACGTAAAAATCCCGTGTTAATCTTCTACTTTCCATATCATTATTCTTATCTAATATCTATTAGTGTGGTTTCCGAAAATCTCGGTAAACACCAACCTTTCCAAAAAATTCTACCTGAACTACATTCAACATGTTTGCTTCCTTGGTTTTTGCAAGATGAGCTAGGACATCTGCATTAGCATTTTGTTCACAGGGGACTTTCTCCACTGAATATAAGTTTTTTATTTTTTCATCATTTTATATTTTTTTGCACGCACCTTTTATTTTATGAGAGAAACGTCATTCTCGTCATTCTGTATAGTCCTATTGTTATACCCAAAAATTGGAGAATGCATCCTAGGAGGCTAAGGAGAATGCATTCTAGGAGAGCTAAGGGGAGTGGTCCTAGGAGACCCCAAGGAGGATGTGGTCCTAGGAGACCCCAAGGGAGTGGTCTTAGGAGACCCCAAGGAGGATGTGGTCCTAAGAGACCCCAAGGGTGTGTAGGGGGCAAGCCTCCCAAGGTTTCCTAAGTGTTGGCTCGAACGTGTCCAAGGTAAGTAGCTAAGGAGGAGGAGTCTCATGCAAGAGGATGGAGACTTAGATTTTGATAAGGAGAGCCTATACAATGTTCGATCGGACATGTTTGGGAGATGCTAAAGGAGAATGCCTTGAACTTGTCCAAGGTGAGATGTCATGAAGGAGGTTGCCTCAATGTTGTCCAAGGTGAGGTGCCAAGGAGGTTGCCTCGGACCACCTTGGTTCAAGGAGGAACATGGCATGCTAGAGGAGAGTGCCATGTTAGAGGAGAGAAGTGCATGTCCTACCACCATGCACGTTCAACCCACGAAAACATGTCCTACCACCATGCATGTCCTACCACCATGCACGTCCGACCAACACTTGCATGAGTGGTCAGTAGGAGGTGGATCAACTAGCTAGAGGAGACTAAGTCAAGATTCCCAGAGACAGCTTCAACAACATACGCGGGAATCTCTCATTCTTCCCACAAATGGGGGGTTTGTTACATTTCGAATTTTGAATGTTTAAATATAATAAATGTAATAAATATAATAAAATATCCCTATCATAAGGGGATATCAGTTGAGGATTCCAAGCCTATAAATAGAGAGCTTATGGGATGAGAGAGGGGCTTCTTCTGCTTCTTCTTTCTAGAGAGAGAAAATTGGGTCTGTCTATTCTAGAGAGAGAAAGTGCTGAAATTAGAGAGAATTCTTGTATTTTCACAATCTGTACTGAAGAAACTCAGTTGGCTCAGTCCATCTGATCTTGAGTATAGGTCTATAAATCACAACTCTAAGTGGATTAGGCTATTACCGACAATCGGGGCTGAACCACTATAAAAATCTCTTGTGTGTTCTTTATTTTCTTTATTATACTGTCTGTGTCGTTTACATTCTCTTGAAGACTTGTCGTTATTGACGTTATCACATCGTTGGCTAAAAACGCAGTCAACACCTATTTTTGCGAGGGTATCTTTTTTGACCCTTTTTGGCTAAACGGCTTGGTGGCCGCTCTAGAATTATTGGGGGATACCTTCCTTGAAGCCTCACCCTTAGTGGGGGTGTTAGCCTTTGGTAGGAGGTTATCTTTGTGGATCTTCTTAACTCTCTTGATATTCATAAGGGTATCTAATCTTTATGAATCCAAGAGATAGCTTGTCGAGTTTTCACTTTTATATATATATATGTGCCTCCTATCCTGCCCCCCAATTGCTTGGTGGGATTCATTACATTGAGCACATTGATCTTTCGCTCCCAACATAGACTTTATTTGTTATATAAATGCTGGCATAGAGAAGTAATATAATATGCGAGATAGGAAACACTTTCTTTGATAGCAGGCATATTACAAAGGTATGTATAACAACATTACATCTTGTGTGAGGTTATCTAGGCAACCTCTTTGATTTTTAGCCACTGATATTAACATAAGGCAAACATACAAGGTACAAATATTTTTGCATTGGATGCGAAAGTCTTACTGGTAATATTTCTTGAGATGTTCTGCATTCCATGCTCGGGGTACGATGTTGTCATCTAGACGTGCAAACTTGTATGTGTTAGGAGGTATTATCTGGGCGACCTGGTAGGGTACTTCCCATTTTTCCCCCAGCACACCTACCCCAGGGTCACGGGTATTGGGGAGGACTTTCCTTAATACTAGGTCTCCTACCCTGAATGCCCTTTCTCGTACCCTAGAGTCGTAGTACCTCGCGACTCCCTATTGGTATGTTGCCAACCTCAGATGAACTTTCTCTCTTCTTTCTTCCAGCAAAACTAAATTTTGAACCATTGCCCTATTGTTAGCTTCGTCCTCATAAGCTTTTACCCTGAAGGAATTGATCTTAATTACCACTGGGAGAACAAACTCGCACCCATATGCTAAGGCAAAAGGGGTCTCCCCGGTAGTAGAACGTTGTGTGGTTCTATAAGACCAAAGCACAATGGGTAGCTCATCGATCCGAGCTCTCTTCAACTCTCTAACTTCATTTTTAGGTTCCTCTTGATGATCTTGTTAATGGCTTCCACCTATCCATTGGCTTGTGGGTGTCCTACGGTAGAGAAACTCCTCCTTATGACTTCTCGTTACAGTAATCCTCGAACAACCCTCCTTTAAACTGAGCGTCGTTGTTAGATATGATCTTATAGGGCACCCCATACCTACAGGTGATGGATTTGTAGACAATGGTGATAATCTTCTTGGTCGTTATTTTGACCAGAGGTTCCGGTTCATCCCACTTGGTGAAGTAATCCACTACTAAGACTGCATACTTTACTCCTCCCGTGCCTGCAGGGAGCGTGCCAATCAGGTCTATCCCCCCAAACAGGAAACGTCAACGGTTGGTCACGCCAACCAGATCATTTGGGGGCTGCCGAGGGTAGTTTGCATGTCTTTGGCATTTGTTACACCTTCTTGCAAAGTTTCTAGCATCCTTCTCCATAGATGGTTAGTAATACCCCTGTCTCATGGCTTTCTTGGTCGTGGACTTCCCACCTACGTGGTTCCTACACTCACCTTCATGTATCTTGTACAGAACTTTCATCGCTTCCTCTTCGCCAATACATCACAAGAGCGGGACAGAGAAGCCCCTCTTGTACAAGACTCCATCCACTAGGGTGTATCGAGCAACTTTGTATGCCCACCTCCAAGCTTCTTTTTTGACTGTCGAGAGAGTTCCATCCTTCAGATATCTCTCAATTGGTTCGATCCACGACTCTTTGGGGGTGTGAACCATGCGGACCTTTGCTTCAGCGATACTCGGCTTGGATAAGTATTCTAAAGGGACAGACTCGAGCGTGCTCTATCCTTGGTAGAGGGCAGCTTTGCGAGGGCATTAGCATTGGTATTCTTTTCCCTTGGGATTTTCTCTATGGTATACCCTTCCAAATGATTTAAGTAGTCTTTTACCCTCGCCAGGTATGCAGCCATCTTTGGGCCCTTCGCCTAATAATCACCTCTCACCTGAAACATCACCAGTTGTGAGTCACTAAAAATGTGCAAGTGTGTTACCTTTAATTCCTTGGCCAACCATAAGCCAGCTAGAAGTGCTTCATCCTCTGCCACGTTGTTTGAAGCCTCAAATCCAAACTTTATCGCACAATACATCTTGTGCCCCCCGAGCCCAGTCATCACTATGCTAGTTCTGGCCCCTCCTTCGTTGGACGCTCAGTCTACATGGAGGCTCCACTCCTCTAGCTTTCTTTCTTCATTGCAAAACAATTTCTTTTCTTTTGTCTCTTTTCCTTTGTCAAGCCAATGCGTAAATTCAATTATGATGTCTGCGAGTAACTGCCCGTTGATGGAAAATCTTGGTGTATAGGTGATATTCAATTGACCTAACTCAATTGACCATTTCACCAATCTTCTCGAGGTCTCAGGTTTGTGTAAGTCATGCCTCATGGAATTATTGGTGAGTCCTCGATTTCATGGGCGTGAAAGTAGGGCCTTAACTTTCTTGAGGCCACCACTAAGGCATACGCCAACTTTTCCATCTCTAGGTATCGGGTTTCTACATCAACTAAGAGTTTGCTGATGTAGTGTACGGGTTGTTGGTGCTTTTTCTTTACTTTGACCAAGGCAGCACTTATGGCATGCTCAGACACTGCAAAGTATAGGTATAGCATCTCACCCTTGTCAAGTTTAGCCAACAGGAGTGGTTTGCCAAGATGCTCCTTTAACTTAGCAAAGGTCTCCTCACAGTTTTCATCCCAAGTGAACTTCTTGTCCCCTTTTCGGATGTTGAAGAAAGGGAGGCACTTGTCCGTGGACCTTTAAATCAACCTGTTGAGTGCTGCTACTCTTCCTATTAGACATTGCACCTCTTCTTGCTCTTGGGTGGACTCATCTCTACTAGGGCTTTAATTTTGTCGGGGTTGGCCTCAATGCCTCTGGAGTTAACCATGAAACCCAAGAATTTCCCTGACGAGACCCTGAAGGTGCACATGAGCGGGTTTAACTTCATCCTGTATCTTCGAAGTGTGTCGAACATCTCACCAAGGTTCCAGGTGAGTTCTTCGGCCTTCTTAGTCTTCACCAACATATCATCTACATATACTTCCATAGTCCTTCCTATTTGGTTAGCAAACATCCTATTCACCAACCTCTGGTAGGTGGTGCTCAAATTCTTCAGCAAACGTCCTTTATCTGTTATGAATGAAGTATGTTCCTCAACAGATGGGTTACTAGGTATCTAGTTGTATTGAGAATAAGCATCCATGAGGCTAAGTAACTCATGCCCGACTGTTGCATCCACCAATTGATTTATCCTTGAAAGTGGGAAGCTATCAATGGGACATGCCTTATTGAGGTTAGTGAAGTCCACACAAGTCCTCCACTTCCCATTTGGCTTCAAGGCTAGTACGGGGTTCGATACCAATACTGGGTAGAATGCTTTGCTGACGAATCCATTTTTCTTCAATTTGTCAACTTCCTCTTTCTAGGCTGCATACCTCTCCGGATCAAGCACTCGCCTCTTTTGCCTCACAGGTCTCACTATAGGGTCGATGTTCAGGTGATGACACATGATGGTAGCATCTATCCCTACCATGTCTTCATGGCTCCAAGCGAATATGTCGAGGTTGTCTTTAAAAAAATTCACCAACTTCTCTTTTATATCTTCTCTAAGGTTTCTTCCCACCTTCAGCTTTCTTAATTGTTCTTCCAGCACAACGATCTCTTCCAATTCATCTACGGGTTCAGCCTTTGGCTCCTTTAAAACTCGGGGGTCTAGTTCTTGTGAGTTCATACCTCCATTTACTACCATCACCATGGGCTCTCGTGGCTTTGCTACAATACGTACGGAGGTATTGTAGCACTCTCTCGCCTCCTATTCTCCTCTCATGCTAGCAATTCCATCTGGAGTTGGGAATTTAACAGATAAGTTGTATATCGAGGTTACCACCTTCAATTCTCTTAGGGAGGGTCTCCCTAATACCTCATTGAAAGCCGAGGCACAATCTACTCCAACAAAGTTTGTCATGATGGTGGTCTGTCTGTGTTGCTCTCCCATAGTGAGAGCTAGCTCAATTGTTCCCAAGGGTTATATTGAGTCTCTAGTTAATCCATATAGGCAGGTTTGTCCATCTTCTTCTATGAAAGTTATCGAATCGTTTTCTCCCTTAAAGCTCTTTAGGGGTCGTTGTTCTAGGGTCACGGTGCATGGGGGTGGACTCCACCTAGCTTCCTTGACATACATGTCTCGCCCTTTCCATGACTCCCCTCTGAAACCTGGACCTCCGAAGACTGTCCTTACTTCATATTGTACTTCCGGGGCTCGCTCTTGCGCTCGCGACGAGACTGGTTTATCCTTAGGTCTTTGGTCTTCCCTTCTAACGTACCAGCCAAGGTACCCCCTATGTATGAGTTCCTTGATTTCTACTTTCAAATGAGTACATTCCGCTGTGGTGTGGCCGATACCCTTATGGTATTGGCAATACTTGCTGGGATCCCTTTTGGACTGGTCACTTTTCATTGGAGGAGGTCTTATGAAGTGAACTTGATTCTCATTCGTATGAATATATGCTCCCTGGTATTCGTCAGGTTTGTATAGAAGTGAACAAGTTTGTCTGAATGCTTCCTTTAACGACTCAGACATTGATTCTTATGAAGTTTATTGTTTGTAAAGTTGATCTTACTAAGCATTATCGCTTACCTAGTTGTTTTATGTTGTAGGTAAGGGCAAGGGTAAAGCCGAGCAATGAGCGCTAAAGTCTACCTTGCTGGATGTACATGTGGCCCGACCATGTGAAGTTGGTTTCTTTTGAAAAGCTTATTGTTTTTCTTTTAAGAATGAAATGGTTCACTCTAACTATGTAAATGCTTGTATCTGTAAATATTTTAAGTATGCACATACTTCCAAGAACATATGATTTTCACTGGGGCAAAGAGGGATAGACACGATGTTTGTTCTTAGACTTACCCTTTATGTAACGACCCAACTATTCTAGACCTTGGACCATTAATAACTACTATACTAATCTTAAGAAAACGTACATATCAAAACACAATAACTTTATTTAAAACTGTAAAATAAAGATTTAAATACATAAAAATCTCAGTTAGGATATGGGATCCCATTGTTTTGAAAATAAAACAAAATATAACTTCAACAAATTGATTACAAAATTAACTGCAGAAAAATAATACATAGAAATCATAACTAAAAGACTTAAAATTTCATCCTCTAAACGAACGCGCAATCCACCGATTCCATCTTGCCTCAATACCCATCCCCAAGCTGCCAAGAACCTTCCCACCGCCAAAACTATTTTCTTGCATATATAAAACATAAAGGAGTGAGCCTAATGCCCAGCAAGGAAAATCTACTACAAGCATGAAACATATGCATACACATAAACTATAAACTGTAAACTATGATCATATAACTATATAAATACAACATCTATTACAATGGCCATCATACTTCTTGGGACTTGCTAGCTAAGCAATCATATGCCCATAAATTTACGGGGCTAGTTATCTAAACATGTCACATAAATTTATGGGGCTCGTTATATAAACAATCATATGCCCAAGGAATCTACTATTGGGACTTGTTATCAAACTAAGTTATATACTTGTTATCAAAACAAGTTATATACTTGTTATCTAAACAAATTAGGTGATTGTTATCTAAACAATTCATATACTAGAAACATATCATACTTATAACATAAACATGTATCAATAACATAAAATCCTACAAATCTACCCTATTTTCCTTACCAAAATACCGGGATGTGAGAACAAGATCGGGACTTTGGAATACTCCTAAAAACCATAATAGAGAGGTGATTATACTAAGGAAAATAGATGAAAAGAACTAACTACACCATCGAAAAGATACTTACCGACAAAAATCTTACGTTCAAGATCTTAGATGCCTAACCAAGAATAGAGAATACGAGTTAGGATTTGAGTAGAAAAACTATAAGAACAATACAGAAAGGAACTAGAATTAGGAATACCTTGAATGCTTCTATGACCGAACTACACCTTGAACCAAAATATACTATAAACCTTACTTACCAAGTGTTTATTAAGCTTATAATGATTAAGTTTATAACCCCAACCTAAGTGTTTACACTCTAAAGTAATCCAGCAGCTTGTAGGCTTCGAACTCAGCTTGATGAATGAAGAAATGGCTGAGTACTAGGTCCTATTTATAGAGTTCAAGAATGAAAAGATCTTCATTTAACTTGAATAAAATAATGGCTTTTTAATTGAAAATATTTGAATAATCGTTCAGCAGAGGCTGAAGACTCAGTCAGAGAGATTCTGGACTTATCAAGAGGTTAAGGATTAAAATGAGCTCGGTTTCAAAATAGTTCAAAAATCATGCACCATAGCCGATATATCGCCCACGCTAGGCGATATATCGCCTGATGCTCCCGAGGCTCGTCGAGGTGGTCGTGTGAAGCTACGTGTTTTTCGTATCCCCATATGGCGATATATCGCCCCCTAGAGCTGCGATATATCGGCATACACTGAAATATTATACACGTAATTACATTTTTTCAACCTAATTTGAATTGAGTAAACAGCCTTGACTAAGTCCTTTAACGATTTCAAAGCTGCTGGCAGACCCTAGGATGTTCAAATATTACTCTTAATAAACTTATTCCTCAAAAATTCTTAATTTCTTATTAAACACACACATGAAAAGTGTTAATATCTTATTGGATCTATCTAAACCTTATAGTATAAAAATTATCATCTCCATAATCAGTCATATTAATCAAACCTTAGGTTATAATTAATATTCTTAAACTATAGGTTAAACTTATAAAATCTACAAGTGTTACTACGAGTGTCCAACTAAGTCCCGGTTTGAACCAAAATCCACAATCATAAAAATACTACAACTATTACTAGCTATTACTATTACTACTACTATCTAACTAGCTAAGTAAAGTTCTTGGACTCTACAATTCTCCCCTACTAAAAAGAATTTCGTCCTCGAAATTTACTTACCAAATAAATCCGGATACTGGCCTTGCATGTCCTCCTCCAACTCTCACGTTGCCTCTCGTTCTGAACTATTACTCCATAGGACTTTGACTATTGGAATACTCTTGGACCGTAACTACCTCTTCCCTCTATCTAGGATGCTAATCGGTCGTTCCTTGTAACTCAAGTCTTTTTGGAGTTCTATTGTATCGTACTTGAGGACGTGAGATGGGTCTGACACATACTTGCATAGCATTGAGATATGGAACACGTTGTGGCTATCTGCTAGGGCTAGTGGTAAGGCTAGTCTATACGCAACTGCTCCCACTTTGTCCAATATCTCAAAAGGACCTATAAATCGGGGACTAAGTTTACCTTTCTTCCCAAACTGCTTCACACCTTTCATAGGAGATATCTTCAGGAAGACTTAATCTCCGACCTTGAATTCCACATCGCGTCGCTTGACATCCGCATAGTTCTTCTGACGGCTTTGAGCAGCAAGCATACATTGTCTAATTAGTACTACTGCTTCTTAAGCTTTTCTAACAGCTTCGAGACCGAGAAGCTTCCTTTCTCCTACTTCGTCCCAATGCAACAGTGATTGGCATCTTCTTCCATATAGCAATTCATAAGGTGTCATCCCGATCGTTGACTGGTAGCTATTATTGTAGGAGAACTCTATCAGCAGCAAGTACTTATTCCAGGATCCTCCGAAATCAAGTACACAAGCACGTAGCATATCCTCTGAAATCTGAATCGTACGCTCGGACTGCTCGTCTGTCTGAGGATGAAAAGTTGTACTAAGACTTAACTTAGTACCCATGGCTTGCTATAAACTTCCCCAAAATCTCGATGTAAACACGGATCCTCTATCTGACATTGTTGTCTTGGGGATTCCATGTAATCGCATTATCTCTTGGACATAGATGTCTGCATATGGGTCTGCTGTGTATGAAGTCTTAACAGGGAGAAAATGAGCAGTCTTGGTTAGTCTATCTATTACTACCCAAGCCCAATCATGCTGCTTATTCGTTCATGGCAAACCCGTCATGAAATCCATAGCTATATCGTCCCACTTCCATTCTGGTATGCTAAGCAGTTGCAATAAGCCTGTGGGCCGCTGATGTTCTGCTTTCACTTGCTGGCATACTAGACATTTAGACACAAATTCCGCTATGTCCTTCTTCATTTCCGGCCACCAATATATTACCTTGATGTCGTGAGTCATCTTGGTCGACCCTAGGTGAACTGAGTACGGGGTACTATGTGCTTCTTCTAGAATCGCCATCTTAATACCTTGATCATTTGGCACGCATACCCGATCCTTATATCTCAATAATCCTTGACTTGATATTGAGAAATTTGTGGCCTTTCCTTCTCTGACTGCATCCATATGTGTCACTAGTGTGTCGTCATTCCCTTGCCCAATCCGTATATCTTTTAGCAGATTTGATTGGATAGACAAATTAGCCAGCTTGCCGATAACTACCTCTATTCCAGCATTGATCAGCTCCTGCTGCAGTGGCTTTTCTATTCTGGCTAGAGCTGCTAAACTTCCATAACTTTTCCTACTTAGCGCATCGGCAACTACGTTTGCCTTTCCCGGG
This sequence comes from Humulus lupulus, assembly GCF_963169125.1. Taxonomy (NCBI): domain Eukaryota; kingdom Viridiplantae; phylum Streptophyta; class Magnoliopsida; order Rosales; family Cannabaceae; genus Humulus; species Humulus lupulus. Next base: position 239,763,567 of record NC_084802.1, on the reverse strand, counting down.
TGGTATAAGATTTCGTAGTCATAATCCTTCACTAGCTCTAACCACCTACGCTGCCTCATGTTGAGCTCCTTCTGAGTAAAGAAGTACTTTAAACTTTTGTGGTCCGTATAAATCTCGCACCGTTCTCCGTAAAGATAATGGCGCCAGATTTTCAACGCAAAGACCACCGCTGCCAATTCCATATCGTGCGTTGGATAGCGTTGCTCGTACTCCTTCAGTTGCCTTGAGGCGTAGGCTATCACCTTGTCATTCTGCATCAGCACGTAACCCAACCCTTGCTTCGATGCATCGCAGTAGACTACAAACTTATCGTTGGGTATCGGTACATAGAGTACTGGTGCTGAGCAAAGCTTATCCTTAAGCAACTGGAAGCTTTCTTCACACCTATCATTCTAGTTGAATCTTTGTTGTTTCCGGGTCAGGTTGGTGAGCAGAGTGGCTATCTTAGAAAAGCCCTCTACGAACCTTCTATAATAACTTGCTAATCCCGGAAAGCTCCTACCTTCGGATGCCTTCTTTGGTCTTGGCCAATCCTTCACGGCCTCTACCTTTGATGGGTCTACTACAACTCCGTCCTTTGATATAATGTGCTCGAGGAACGCCACTTGCGAAAGCCAAAACTCACATTTCTTGAACTTGGTATAGAGTTGATGCTCCTTTAGTCATGACAAAATCAACCTCAAATGTTCCTCGTGCTCGACTTCGTCCTTGGAGTATACTAAGATGTCGTCGATGAACACTACGACGAATTTATCTAAGTAGTCCTTGAAGACCCTATTCATCAAGTCCATAAACGCGACTGGTGCGTTGGTAAGGCCAAAAGACATAACCAAGAACTCGTAATGTCCATAACGAGTTCTAAAAGCTGTCTTAGGAATATCCTCTCCCCGCACCTTAAGCTGATGGTACCTGGGCCGTAAATCAATCTTTGAAAATACGGTTGCACCTCGGAGTTGATCAAACAAGTCGTCAATCCAGGGTAGTGGGTACTTATTCTTAATCGTTACTTTATTCAGCTCGCAGTAGTCTATGCACATCCGCATACTTCCATCCTTTTTCTTCACAAATAGAACCGGTGCTCCCCATGGCGAATGGCTTGGCCTAAGGAGTTCTTGTAGCTGCGTCTTTAACTCCTTGAGTTCCGTAGGTGCCATCCGGTATGGTGCCTTGGAGATAGGCTCGGTGCCCGGTATTAATTCAATCGTGAAGTCAATTTCCCGAGTTGGCAGCAACCTTGGCAAGTCATTGGGAAATTGCTCTGAGAATTCTCATACAATACGGACGTCTCCAACCTTAAGTGGTGTTTCCTTTACCACATTTGTGATGCTGGCTATGAACACTTGACACCCTTTTTCTATCATCCTTTGGGCTTTGAGAGATGATATTAGCAGGGTGCGTAGTCCTGAAGCTTTTCCCATGAAGCATAGTTTTTGGCCGTTAGGAGTCTCGAACATCACCTTCTTGCGTTTGCAGTCGATGGTTGCACTGTGCCGTGCTAGCCAGTCCATGCCTAGTATCACGTCGAAGTCCTTGATCTCTAGTTCTATCAGCTCTCCTTCTAGTTCTACATCCTCAATCTTGATCGGTACGCCTCATACTATCCGTGATGATAGAACTACCTTGCCCGAAGGCAACTCAGTTACAAACCTAGTTCTAAATCTTTTACAAGGTTTGTCTAGTCTTTCTATCATTCCTAACGAGATATAAGAATGAGTGGCTCCTGAATCAAATAATACATAACATATGTTATTGAGGATAGAAACCTGACCTGTGACCACCTTATTTCTAGCATCAGCCTCTCCTTGGGTTAAGGCGAATACCCTGGCAGGAACCATCTTGTCTTCCTTTTTCCCTTCTGGCTTAAGCTGGGGACACTGCCTCTTTTGGTGGCCTTCCTGACCACAGTTGAAGCATCCTTTGGTGTTTGCACGACATTCACTAGGATGTTTCTTCTGACACTTAGCACATTGTGGGTATTCTACATAACCTGACCTACTACCTCCATTATTTTTCCGTGCCCTTTTATCGTTGTTGGACTGTTTGTTGTCAGGATGCCTTCTTTTCTCACCATTGTTGTTGTTGTTACTGGACTGATTGTTGCTATTATGGTTGTTGTTCCGACTAGTCTGAGGTTGATTCTGCTGTCTAGGCTCAGGCTTACTGGCTTCTTCCTTACTAACGTTAGCCTGCAACCTTTCTACTTCTATTGTCGTCTCTAGTACATCGGCATAAGTAGTATTTCCTGGGTTTGCTAGCTTAACCCCTAGCTCGATCTTCGGTCGAAGTCCTCTAACGAACTTAGACACCCTCAGATAGTCAGTTGGAACCATTTCCGGTGCGAACTTAGCTAATCGGTCGAACTGTCGAGCATACTCTGCCACTGATAAATTCCCTTGCTTCAAGCCAGTGAACTCCTCAACTCTTGAAGCGAGTACAGCCGAATTGTAATACTTCTTGTGGAACAGCTCCATAAATCGAGTCCAAGTCATGGCAGCAACATCATGCGTATGCTGGACTAAGTCCCACCACATTCTGGCATCTTTCTTGAGCAAGGACGAAACGCAGGATATGCAGTCCGTGTTGTTGAGGTTCATGTGTGCCAGTATTGGCTCCACGTTCCTTAGCCACTCTTCTGCCTCGAAGGGGTCTGTAGTCCCTTCAAAGTTCGAAGCATGCTGCTTACAGAACCGCTCATAAACTGGCTCCATGTGCTGTACTGAATACGACGCATAATTCACCACTGGCCATCCCCCATATGGACCAACTTGTTGGGGTGCTGAGGCCATTTGCTGCGGTTGTGGCTGCAGCGAAGGTGGAGGCTGAGTCTGTTGTCGCTGTTGCTGCAATAGTTCCTCAACTTGTTGTCGTAGTCTGGCGATCTCCGCAGTGTTGTCAGCTGGTGGCAGAGGCACGCTGCGGCTGGCAGTAGCTCGCACTCCCCTTCTACGATCTGGAGGAGCCTCATTGTTCATCGGAGCAGTTTTGGAGGCGTTTCCGTTGGTGCAAGAAGATCTTTGGAGCGACATTGCAGTAGAGTTCTAACAGTTGAGAGAAACATGTCAAAACTTTACCCTAATAGGCTCTAAGGCAAAACTTATTCTAAACAAACATAACTCAGACCTATTAATTATGACTTCTTATGAAAATTATATAAGTCTTCTTTATTATTAGAGTGGGTTTCTATACTTAGAAAAATAAGCCTTCTTTATTATTTTCTAAGTCTGTTTCTAATCATCCTATATGACTTAATTCTCAGGCTCGAAACTCATCTATGTTCCAAAGTTAACCATATTGAGGGAGGGCTGGGATCAGTAAAATGGTTCCCACTACTATGGCCCCCTAACTCTCAATATAGAAACTTGGTTCATTGGTTTGTATCCACCCTCACTGAACTTAGTCATTATTTATTATTTATTATGACTGCGAAAGAAAATCAAACTCATACATGATAACAAAAATAACCATGATGTTAATTTGGAAAATAAAGTTTTCACTATTTACAACCATTAAAGAAAACAAATAATAAATTTAAACAAACAATGAAACTAACTATTTTAAAAATCGATATCTTCTATATCCGATCCTTCATCTAGCATATCATCTTCTATCTCCTCATAGTCCTCATTATCATGTGCCTCAAAATGCCCTCGAGGAAGGTTCTTAAAAATTCTATGCTTTTGCTCATATGTAAACTGAAACTCAATTTTTGAAGTGAACCTAATTATGAGAAAATAATATCTCATCGCTACCGGCAATTCATCTTTATTATCCATTATCTCCCATATCTCCTCTAAGGCTGCTATTATGGTACGATAATCTCTAAATAGTCTTATTACTAAAACTTATTGCTTTGTTGCTCTCATCATGATCTGCTTAGATTCCTGGAGATGACCTATTTCTCTGTGGAACAAAACCAGCCTTCGAGTGATTCTTTCTAGCACTCCTACGGTGTTTCTCGGTTCTCTAATTCTTTTTAAAGCCTTAATGGCTCGGATATCCCCATAGGTTAATGCTCCGTTCATTCTTAATTGAAACATAAAGGCTACAATCATTAGCTATATATAAACGTAATAACTATAATCATACATACTTACTTGGCTGTCAGATTCGGAGCTTTGAGTGTGTTTATCGAGGATAACTTCATGCGGATGAACCGTTGCTCTGATACCAACTGTAACAACCCAACTATTCTAGACCTTGGACCATTAATAACTACTATACTAATCTTAAGAAAACGTACATATGAAAATACCATAACTTTATTTAAAACTGTAAAGTAAAGGTTTAAATACATAAAAATCTCACTTAGGATATGGGATCCCACTGTTTTGAAAATAAAACAAAACATAACTTAAACAAATTGATTACAAAATTAAGTGCGGAAAAATAATACATAGAAATCATAACTAAAAGACTTAAAACTTCATCCTCTAATCGAACGCACAATCCACCGATTCCATCCTGCCTCAATACACATCCTCAAGCTGCCAAGAACCTTCCCGCCGCCAAAACTATTTTTCTGCACATATAAAACATAAAGGAGTGAGTCTAATGCCCAGCAAGGAAAATCTACTACAAGCATGAAACATACACATAAACTATAAACTGTAAACTATGATCATATAACTATATAAATACAACATCTATTACAATGGCCATCATACTTCTTGAGATTTGCTAGCTAAGCAATCATATGCCCATAAATTGACAGGGCTAGTTATCTAAACATGTCACATAAATTTATGGGGCTCGTTATCTAAACAATCATATGCCCAAGGAATCTACTATTGGGACTTGTTATCTAAACAAGTTATATATTTGTTATCTAAACAAATTAGGTGATTGTTATCTAAACAATTCATATACTAGAAACATATCATATTTATAACATAAACATGTATCAATAACATAAAAGCCTACAAATCTACCCTATTTTCCTTACCAAAATACTGGGATGTGAGAACAAGATCGGGACTTTGGAACACTCCTAAAAACCATAATATAGAGGTGAGTATACTAAGGAAAAGAGATGAAAAGAACTAACTACACCATCGAAAAGATACTTACCGACAAAAATCTTACGTTCAAGATCTTAGATGCCTAACCAAGAATAGAGAATACAAGTTAGGATTTGAGTAGAAAAACTATAAGAACAATACAGAAAGGAACTAGAATTAGGAATACCTTGAATGCTTCTATGACCGAACTACACCTCGAACCGAAATATACTATAAACCTTACTTCCCAAGTGTTTATTAAGCTTATAACCCCAACCCAAGTGTTTACACTCTAAAGTAATCCTAGCAGCTTGTAGGCTCTGAACTCAGCTTGATGAATGAAGAAATGGCTGGGTACCAGGTCCTATTTATAGAGTTCAAGAATGAAAAGATCTTCATTTAACTTGAATAAAATAATGGCTTTTTAATTGAAAATATTTGAATAATCGTTCAGCAGAGGTTGAAGACTCGGTCAGAGAGATTCTGGACTTATCAAGAGGTTAAGGATTAAAATGAGCCTGGTTTCAAAATTGTTCAAAAATCATGCACCATAGCCGATATAACGCCCATGCTAGGCGATATATCGCCTGTACTGATGCTCCCGAGGCTCGTCGAGGTGGTCGTGCGAAGCTACGTGTTTTTCGTATCCCCGTATGGCGATATGTCGCCCCCTAGAGTTGCGATATATCGGCATACGCTGAAATATTATACACGTAATTACACTTTTTCAACCTAATTTGAATTGAGTAAACAGCCTTGACTAAGTCCTTTAACGATTTCAAAGCTGCTGGTAGACCCTAGGATGTTCAAATATTACTCTTAATAAACTTATTCCTCAAAAATTCTTAATTTCTTATTAAACACACACATGAAAAGTGTTAATATCTTATTGGGTCTATCTAAACCTTATAGTATAATAATTATCATCTCCATAATCAGTCATATTAATCAAACCTTAGGTTATAATTAATATTCTTAAACTATAGGTTAAACTTATAAAATCTACAAGTGTTACTACGAGTGTCCAACTAAGTCCCGGTTTGAACCAAAATCCACAGTCATAAAAATATTACAACTATCACTAGCTATTACTATTACTACTACTATCTAACTAGCTAAGTAAAGTTCTTGGACTCTACATTTTAGCACTGGTCTTTCATGACTTAGGGACACCCATGGAGTATATGGTTAAGTTGGCTAGTCTACGTTTACGAGGCGATGTGTTCCAATAGTACACTCTAAGGCAGTTGTGGTCACATTATTGTGATAATTATTTGGAGGTTCTCATGGAGGAAAGTGCTCGAGCCACAGCTCAGGCCGCATATTAATCTGCAGCACAGGTTGCAACCAACAATGAAGAGAATTTTTGTTATTGTGGATGATGCTGAGGAAAATCCCGAGGAGGACTCTCAGGAGGATCTCGAGGAAGACTACAAGGGAGACTCCAACATGAAGATACTAGTTTGATATTCTGGTCTGGACACATAACATTTTGGCATTCTTTTTTAGATAAAGATGGTTAGGGTAAACCCAAGGACGAGACCCTAGACCCTTTGTCACGCTAACTATGTAAATTTCTCTTGTATGTGAACAAAATAAGTTGGGCTAATATTTTTGTGTGTATAGTTAAGACCAACTAAATGGAAGTGTAATTCTGTTTGGATGTTAATGAAAGTGTTTGGTGTAATATTGTGCCCAGTTTGTTTTGTTAATTGTTACACTTCGCATTGGTCATAATCCAATTGTTTTCCTGATAATAAGAATATACTGTTGTGAATATGTCTGTCTGAAGTAACTCGTTGAAGTTGCTATTATTGCTTGAGTTAGTCCTGAAGTTACTGCCTATTTAATAGGAGTTGTATTCATCCATAGATTTGAATGGCTCCAATCACCAAAGCAATAGGATTAGCGGGAATCAGACTTAGGCCTCAAGCTGAACAACCTGGGATGGAGCAAGCTCATGTACCTACCTAAGCCCAGGCATTGGTAAACAAATTGCTGAAATGCGTCCAATGATGGAAGGTTCAAGCGATTCAAATTGGTCAAGGTCGAAAAAGACAGGATGCCAAAGCTCATAAAACACAAATATTTGAAGCACTACTTCAATGACTTCAGCAAACACCCAATAATGTCCTGAACAACCTTGGTCAACATGCAATTAAAGAAAAAGACCAGGAACAACTGTAAGAAGTTCAGCCCTCGAACCCACCAGTCGTGGTGCCTGTCGTAGTCTGTGTGAAGCCGATCTTTGAGAGATTTGGTAAGAAAAATCCTCTGACTTTTGAGGGGACTACTGACCCATTGGTTGCCAAAGAATGGATAAGTTTGTGGAGAAATTTTTTGACTTCATTGAAATCACCAAGGAGTGGACAAAGTTCTTAACCATGTTCAATTCTAAGTATTATAATAGTGTGGTAATTGAGCACAAACACTACTACAAAATTGGACTTTGCCGACAGTTTTAAACTGTCGCTATTGAGTAACAACGATAGCCAGCTAACTGTCATATTTGCTTATACCGGCGTAGGGGTAGCTATGCCGATAGCTAAAGACTGTCGCTGTTGCTGGCAACACCAATAGTTAATAATTGTCATCGTTGCTATCAACACCGACAGTTAAGAGCAGTTAATAACTATCGCGAAAAAATATTTAATAAAAAATGCTAAAAAATGTTATTACTCGTGTAATATATTTTAAAAATTACATAAATATTGAACAAAATAAGATAACACCAAAGCATCACATTCCAACCATATTATAAAATTCAACCAGAATTCAAACTCTAAAAATACACATTTATTAATTGTCCAAAACTAAACTCATATACATTTCATACTCAGTTTGACTCAACAAATTAATCAAAAATAACAAAAAAACATCAAAATGAAAAACGAACAATCATAACGTCTTCCACCTTTGACAAGAATACGCTTTAAAGTCTTTTTGCAACAAGAGCTCCTATAACCTCTTGGTCAGCTTCAGGCCCTTCTTCCTCATGTGCATAACAAAGTCCAAGACCTTAAGAATGACAATAATAAAATAACAAAAGCATTACTGAAATGTAACTTAATAATTACATGTAATTGACCAAGTCAAACTTAGAATAAGAAGTGTCTATCTCTTTCTATTTTTAATTATTAACAATGATTATTTTGTAGCCATATATATATGAATACATTGTTAGAGCCCACTAATTCTATCTCACTAACCGATCAATAATAAGAATAGGTTGAATTACTATTGATATTCAAAACTCTTTTCTTGAATAGATCAGTGGATCCCCAAAAGAGCTATCAGCTGAAGCAACTAATTTATTTCATTGTCATAAATAGATCATAAAATGAACTAACTTATTTCATTGTCTCAAATTGAGTCTAAGAATGCATAAGTGCATAACTATCAGGGTGTAATATCACAAAAACCTCAACAGCCATGAAAATCAGAGTTATGAGCCGAAAAACAAAAATCACATAAAGAAATAAAGAAATATGCGAAACAAAAGGATACACCATATTCAATACAACAAGGCTTAAGAATAAAAAAAAATAATACACTAAAAGATTAAGAGAGAACAAAACCAAATAATCATAAACATCTAGCAGTTGAGTCCTTTAATGATCATTGCATATATGACGTTACATATAGCAAAAACTAGCTATATACAACTCTATGTCTTATATATGAAAACACTAGTGTTTACTAGTACACATAGAATAGAATGCACACTTAAGCCTAGAAAGCGGGAGTACTAATAGTCATTCAATCTATCATATATCGACACTTAACATGCTACACATGACCAGAAAATTTATAAATATATAAATACAACTAAATAATAAGATAATAAATATAAGAGAATTTACTCATTTGGTATCCTATGTTTTTGCAAAGTATCATTTTGGTACCTTCTGTTTTCAATAATGCTCATATGGTACTCTGTATTTTAAAACTATACATATTTGATACCCTAGACTTAGATTTGATAGAAAAAATTTTGTCAATATGATCAAACTGTCATCAATTATATGTAATTAAGTAATTAAATTTAAATTTAGAACTTACATAATCGACAACAGTTTGATTAAATTGGTAAAATTTTATTAATTAAATTTGAGTTTAGGGTACCAAATATGTACGATTTTAAAATACAGGTACCATATGAGCATTATTGAAAACAAAGGGTACCAAAATGATACTTTGCAAAAACACAAGGTACCAAATAGTTACCTACCCTAAATATAATGATAATTTACCATCTAGAGATCAAATAATGTCACGAGTAATCTAAATTTCAAAGCATGTCACTTGTATTGGTGGGATTGACAAGTGATTGAATTTGCAATGAGGTCCACGATAAAGTATATGTTAAGACAATTGGTATATCTCAAAAGACCATGTGTAGTCACATATATCAAAGAAAAAAATGAATCTCCTAATCGACTGAAGACAAAATAATAAAAAAAATATCTTGCCTAGAGAAAGTATTCAAAACAGAACTTTAATAGGAAGACCATTCATTAATCAAAAGGGCACATACCTAAGTCACTGATAAAATTAAACAACATTAAAGGAGTTCATTTACAGTACAATAAGTACTAGCAATCCCATTATTTATATTTTCAGGTGTACACATGAAAAAAAAAAAACAATATGCAAGTAAATTAACTCTAAATCAATTAAGGTAGAAAATAAATGGATTCAAAAAGGTCATAATTAGTTGTTAGAGCCATACCTCTGGCAGATACATGCATAATTGAAAGAATACATCAAATCCAAGTAGTATATACTTTACTAAAGCCAAGTCCAACTAAAATAACCCATACACCAAATCTATATTGTTGCCTTGGTTCTTTGTTAGAGATCAATATATGTATAAGCAAGTAGCATATACTTTAATAAAGCCAAACCAGTTTGAGTCTCATCTAAATGGGAATATTTTACTTCTTATAGTCAAATATCCACAAAGTACCATTCAATTCTACTATACCTAATGGCCAGCGATCCCTAACCACTCTTCATATAGTCTAAAAAATAACAATAGAATTCTAAAATGAAACCACTCAAACCTATTTTGGAAGAACGAGAAACAGAGCAATGCAATACTAAGAGTGAAAATAATATATATATATATATATATATATATACATGTGTGTGTGCTATTTTTCTAATCTCAATAGAAATAAAGAATTAATCAAAATACAAATAAAAATTTGAACCTGTATAATAAATAATCATAAAATATAGTGCTTATAACAACAAACGTACATATAACTAGTGAACAACCAGTCTATCATATTTTTTAACACTACTATATGGCTACAATTGGGAGTTCTGGGTTGATGATTCTAGGATTATCATCCCTTAAGAAAAATTGAGGATGTCGAACCCGAAAATACATAGTCAAACCCAAAGTTGACAAAACATGCAATTCAAAACAACAAAATATATAAATAACATAAATAAATGAACAACATTAAAGCATAGTTGAGAGACAAAGCTAAACACCACGCCAAAAAAATGAGTATAGTTACCAAAAAATCACAAAAGAAAAAGAAAAATAAAGAAATAATTCATAAATGAGAGACAGTGATTACCCAATCTACTCTTGACCCGTCGAAGATCGCTGATGCTAGACCCTGCGGCGTCTACCCCGTGGCTGAGATCCCGAGTCCCTTTGTCGTCGGCGTGAGGGAGAAAGGCACGGTGTCGTTGTCTTCGTTGGAGGCACAACGTCTTCAGGAGATTGAGGGAAATATACAAGGACGATTGGAGGAGAGGTGATAGAAGAAGAGGGAGAACAAGAGAGAGGCAGGTGAGACGAAAAAGAGAGAGTATAGTTTAGGGGATACGTGGGTTGGAGCTTTTTTTCTTCAATCCATTCCTTAAAACAAAATGTTCAAAGAAATTAAATGAGCAAGAGGTTTGATTCTCTTTATCCTAATTAATATTTCACATATAATTAATTTTAAAAATACAATTTATTATAAAAAAAACTAATTTTAAAAGTTATTAGAATATTTAACTAATCAATAAAATAACTCATTTTTAATTAATATTAATTTTATAAATGTGTTAAAAAAATTTAAGTATTATTCTTGCGATCAACTTTTGTAAAAACGGGTCATTAGAGGCCTAAAGTAACTTTGATAAATTGGATAAAGCGTTTACATCGCAAAACAAGTTTGAATATATAAACGAGTCTGAGATCTCAGTAGTTTAAAACAAAAACACAGAGGGCATTTGTTGACCCTCCATTTGGCCAACGACACAGAGTCAAAATAACGACAAAGAAACAAAGAGGAAATCAAGAATGAAATCAAATGGGAAGAAGGTGACACAAATGATTTATAGTGGTTCGGCCCCAACTGTGTGGTAATAACCTACGTTCACTTAGTGTTCTTATTGATGTTGAATCCTAATGCCGTGATCAAAGAACTAGGGTTCTTGAGTTTCACCAGCCTTAGGAGAATTACAACTTTTCGGTGGATAATCACACTATGTTCTTTCTATGAGTATTCAAGTTCAAGGTTCAAAAGTCCCTTCCTTGAGCCCTTTCCTTCATATTTATAGGCTCAAGGGGGTTACATGGGCCAATGGACCTTCATTATCCTTAATCTCAACGTATCAAGGCAATAAAGAGAAAATATAATAAATATAGTTATTACAAGATTACATATCTTAAAGGAATTAAACCGAAGCATGCGACCAGACTGGTCGCATCTAATCGCGAGATCTGATGAAGCAATAGGCATTTGGTCGATAGGCGAACAGTATCCCTTCACTTTAACGCTGTCACACACCAACCACATGTAATAAATTCTTGCCATGTCATCATGAGTCATTTTTGGGTAAACATTTGCCTCCAAAGTTTATTTTACTGCGACCAGCATAAAGTAAACTTAAGAGACTGACCCTTCGCATACCCCACAAAATCTGTCAGAGCCGCCCATGCTTTCTCGAAAAAGGCAACCAATCATGTCTTTTCAGTTTCCCAAAAGTTGTCTGACGGCTATTTTATTTCCTCATGCCTTGAAAAATTAATCCCATTATTACCTCTTTTACAGTGCCACGATCAATATAAATAACCCATTTTCTTCATTTTTTACTTTTTACCAATCTTCTTGCCTCCAAGAACTCTGAAGAACAAAGTAAGACAAACCCAGAAAATCTCACTGATGCAAGGTGCGCCCGTCCGATCATTTGAAATCTTCACTCCAACCTTTCATCCAAGTAAGTTTTCTGGTCGATTTCTTTCTGTTATTCTACGATGTGCTTGTTTTCCCTTCATTTTTGATTTTTAAGTTCTTGAATATCTCTGTTAATTCTTGCAAAATGATCTTGGGATAAATGGGTACGTTGAACTATGCTAAATACGGTAGGAAAGTAACACCTTGCTAGGGTTAGGAACTAGTTTGGTAGTTAGGATCATGAGTTTAGGGCGCAAAATCGAAGTAAAAATTCGATTTTTAAGCTTGTAGAAAACAGGGTTTTTTTTGCCCCTTCAGAGTCGAAAAAGTTTTCCTGAAAACTTTTTACTTCTGCTTTTTGATCCGTTTTCCAAACTGCTCATATAAAACATAGTATTTTTTCTAGAATGATGCTGGTCGTATAAAAGCTTAACTTTTATACCCTAGCAACATTATTCCAACTTTTTAACACAAGATTTTAGGCCGTAGATTCCCATCTCCCCTCTCTGTTCGCAGATTTTCATGCAAGATCCGTGGGGAGGTAAGAGGCCAATTGACGATGACCTGCTTGCACAACTGCTCGTGGACGAAGAACAGTTGTTGCTTCTCATTCCAGAAATCCCTTTTTCTCGAATTCCCCCCAACAAACCTCTTTCCAGTCCATCCAAAATGGGTAGAGTAAAATCCACTGCCCAGAAAAAGAAACCATCAAAACCTTCTGAAAATCAGCTTGCTTCTCGGGCTGAGATTCCTTCGGCCAGTGGTAGAGCCAAAACCAGTGATTCTGAAATCCAAACATGGGCCCGTCTCCGCAATGCCATTCGACCAGACGTCGAATTGTACCTTGCTCCCCCTAGCACGATCACTGCTAGGATGATAAATAATTTCCTCATAAAGTACGGACTTTTTGGGGTTTCTTTATTCCTTCCTACCACCAACCAACAGGCAACCCTGCCTGGTGGCGCCTTCAGTGCCTGGTCGAGGTATCACATTGAGGCAAGAGCAATCCTGCCTCTTAATCCTTACTTCCAGGGAGTGGCCAATTACTTCAGGGTCACTCCTTTCCCAATAACCCCAAACGGGTATAGAATGCTTTCCACACTCTATACCCTTTACAGCCATAAAAAATGGCTTGCCCCTTCGCCTCACGAGATCAACTACCTGTTTGATCTCAAATCTAATCCCAATCAGGACAACACGTAGTTCTTTCATCTCTGCCATCAGGAAACAAACCACACCTTCCTGAGTGAGACTACCTACAAGTCTAATGTAGGAAAGTACCACCAGGAGTACTTTTTAACCACCGACCTGGTTGCCAACAACCTAGCCTTCACCCAAGGAGGTAACTTCTTCATTCTCATGGTCGTTTATTTTTTTTATTTTATCTGCATTTTCCTTAGAAAATTAGTTCTCTTCAGGTCCATGGTTGTGACCAGCTCCTACTCCAGAAATGGAGCTTCGAGCAGCGCTACTACCCATCATGACTGGCATAAAAAAAAGTGTCAAACAGCTGGTCACTGAAGCCAACCTAAGACTGGTTGGGCTTCTAGCACCTCACCAGGCATGAGGGAGTCAACGACGGGGAGTGCCACTGGTGGAGAAATTCCCGAGCAGCACCCCAATGTATCGCAACCTCAAAGGAGGAGGACGACTGGAGTGACAATCAGGGAACCCTCCAGCACCCCGCGAGCAGCTGCTCCCCGCTGCCCCTATGGGAAAGGGAAAAAAGAAAGCTTTTGAACCCCCTGCACCCATCGACGAGTCTTCAGATGAGAACGGTACTGTCTTCTCATTCTTAGACAGTTTTCCCATTCCCTGTCATTTATTTGACGGGGACGACAACTTTAAGTACACTCCAAATTTAAATTTAGATTTCTTCCAGGCATTGAGTGAGTGTAGCAGTAGTTCAGTAAGTAATGTAGCGACCAGTAGTTATAGCACGGGTACTTTACTTGCAATTTTCTTGCTTTTAATTTCATCTCCTCCTATACATGTTGTTTAACTGCTCGAAATGTTTCTTCACTTGTAGATATGTCATATGGAGACATGTTCGATCACTACACCGCCGCTGCTACTCCCTCGAGCAGGAAGAAAGACAGCAAGAGGGTTCGCAGAGAAAGCAACAAAATTGCTTCAGAGAAGGCCTGAACTGAGGGTCCTTCAGCAGCTGCTCCTTCGAAGGAAACCACGCCACCTCCCACAAAGGAAACAATGCCACCTCCTTCTCCACTCGACCAACTGTCTCCAACTGCACCGGTCGACCAGCACTCTACTCCTCCAGCGCCTACCGACCAGCCACACCACACTCAACTCGAAGACACTCTAGCCAACACCGTGGTCAGTTCGGCCAGGGAGAGAATCTATAAACTCTCCAAGAACATACACAGTCAAGAGCCAATCGTCGGCACCAGCTCCATGGTGGCCGACCAAATAATAAACCGAGGGCTGAACGAGATAGCCAGTGTAAGTTATTTTTTGTTGCTGAGTCATTTTCCTCTGTTAATTTTTGCCATCATCTTATTTCTTTTATCTAATTACAGGGATTGCTGAATATCATTGCTGGTTGGCGCCGCACGGGGACTTTGGTCACCTAGACCAAAGACTTTGACATCAGGCATACTGAGGCAGTGTAGGTGCTCGAGGGGAAGAATTATGACCTGCTTGAGAAAAACGTAGAACTGACCAACCAAAACAGTGAACTGCGCAAGCAGAAAGCCCAGCTGACCGAAGAGCTGTTGGAGTGCTGGGCTGCCCTGAACAAATCTAAAGAAGACAAAGAAAAGTTCAGGGAGGGCGCCAAACTCAACTACCAAGAAGCCAAGTAGCTTGAACTCGATCTTATTGCGAGCAAAAAGGAGACGGAGGAGCTGGAGGGGCACGTCAGGGAGCTCGAAGAGACTAATGCCAAAAGCTTGGAGAAGTATAGGGAAGCCACCCACCTTTGCTTCTACGAGTTTTGGAAGCATAATCGCGAGGCCGACTTCAGCTATCTATCTGAGGGCTTGAGACGAACTCAAATAACTCAATGCCCCATTCGCCTAGAGGAAGAAGAAAGAGCCAAAATACCTGCTTTCCCAGAAATTTCCTTAGCAACAGGGATTGACGACGCGGACAATGAAGCTGACACTACTGTCGACCAGAACACTCCTCAAGATCCTCCAGCCTTGTAGTCTTTTATTTTTCTTTTTATTTTATTATCTTTTAAATACGCGACCTACGGGTCGTGATGTAAACACAATTTCTTTTATAATTTTTATTGCTGCATGGGCAGCTTCTTTCCTTTTAATCAACCGATTACATTCGAGCAGTACTGCTCGCAGTGTAAAGGAATTCTTTTTCTTTTTTGATATTATAATACTTGCATTTATTATAGCATCTGTTCGCATGACCGAAATTTGCATAGTACTTTGGATTAATTTAACAAAATAACAAAATTTTGAAAAATACTCTAAGTACCCAGCATGCTTTCACTTATTTTTCTCATGTGTTTACATACCTTTCGATATGCTTTGCTTACTAGGTACCTTATATGCCCCCCAAGTGATTGAGGAGCTTTAGGTCCTCGGTCACTTGCTTTGACTAAGACCTATTCAAACATTTCTGCTCGTAGGATAAATTTTAAAATGAGAATATAGCAAAACAACACACGTAATGAGCAAATACTTGTAATAAATACAATAGTTGGCAAGATTGACTGGCTGCGCACAGTCCCTTTTATTTCTCGTAATAAATGGACAAAACTTGTCTGTACAAGTGATCACCAAAATGTTCTTACACTTATAAGCGATCAGTCACATAAAATGACCAACCCTTTTTCATAACTTGTAAAAAGTAAAATTAATACAAGCCAATTCTTTAAGAAGAATTATTTATTGACAGTACTTGCGCAGGTGTTCTCCATTCTAACAGCGAGGAATGAGATCTCCATTCAAGCGAGCAAGTTCGTAAGTGCCTGGGTGGAGGACTTCTTCAATTTGGTACGGTCCTTCCCAATTAGGTCCGAGTACTCCAGCAGCCCGGTCGCGGATGTTGAGGAAAACCCTTCGAAGTACTAGATCTCTAACATTGAATTTCCTTTCGCGTACTTTAGAATTGAAATACCGGGTGACCTTTTGCTGGTAAGCTGCGACTCAGATTTGGGCTTGCTCTCGCTTTTCATCGACCAAATCTAGAGATTCCATCAATAGCTGGCTATTAGAGCCTTGTTCGTACGTTATTCTTCGATGTGATGGCGGATCTAACTCAACAGGCAACATAGCCTCATATCCATAAGCTAAGGAAAATGGGGTATGGCCTGTTGCTGTGCGATGGAACGTTCTGTACGACCAAAGGACTTCAGGAAATTGCTCTGGCCATGTCCCCTTCGCTTCCTCAAGCCTTTTCTTCAGAGTATCCTTCAACATTTTATTGACTGCCTCGGCCTATCTGTTTGCCTGAGGGTGAGAAACTGAAGAAAAACTCTTGATAATTCCATGCCGTTCGCAGAAATCTGTGAACAGATCACTATCGAATTGTGTGCCATTGTCTGAGACAATTTTTCTTGGCAATCCATAGCGACACACAATGTTTTTAACCACGAAATCCAGCACTTTCTTGGTCATTATGGTTGCAAGTGGCTCAGCTTTAGACCATTTTGTGAAATAATCAACGGCCACCACGGAGTACTTGATGCCGCCTTTTCCTGTGGGCAAAGATCCGATTAAGTCTATACCCCAGACTGCGAATGGCCACAGACTTTGCATCTGTTTTAGTTCATTAGGGGCCACTCGTGGAATTTTGGAGAACCTCTAGCACTTGTCGCACCTCCGCACAAATTCCACCGACTCTTCATTCATTGTTGGCCAGAAGTATCCTTGCCTTAGGATCTTTTTTGATAAGCTCTGCCCCCCAGCATGGTCTCCACAAAAGCCTTCATGGACCTCTTTCATCAATTCTTTGGACTTTTCCCTCGAAATACACCTGAGGAGTGGCATTGAGTATCCTCTTCGATACAAGACTCCATCGACCAGGATATACCTAGCAGCCTGCTGCTAAAGAGTCCTGGCTTTGTTTCTGTCTGCTGGTAACACTCCCTTCGTCAGGTACTCCATGTAAGGTGCCATCCATGTATCCGCCGCTTGAATCACCAAGGAGGCCTCTTCTGCTTGGATGCTTGGTGCAGATATTCGCTCAACCGGCACTATGTCTAGGGTGTTAGCATCCTTGGAACTTGCCAACTTGGCCAAAGCATAGGCGTTTGAATTTTGGTCGCGAGGTACTTGTTGGAAAGTGTACTTATCAAACTGTGCCAATAGATCCCTCGCTTTATTCAAGTAAGCAACCATTTTTAAGCCTCGGGCCTGGTATTCTCCAATGATTTGATTGACCACTAACTGAGAGTCACTGTAGATATCAAGTGACTTTATGTGCATGTCTCTAGCTAGCCATAATCCTGGGAGCAGCGCTTCATATTCAGCTTTGTTGTTTGAAGCGGTGAAGTCGAATCTAATCACACAGTGAAATCGATGCCCTTCAGGCGTTATCAAAATCACTCCGGCTCCAGCGTGATGCTCATTAGAAGAGCTGTATGTAAACAACTTCCATGAGGGAGTTTGGTTTTGAGGTTTAGGCTCTCCAGGCTCTTCTGGTTGCTCGCTATCTGGAAGTCCAGTGAGTTCTGGGAAAAAGTCGGCCAGAGCTTGTCCTTTTATTGCTGCTCGTGGTAAATAAGAGATATCAAACTGCCCAAGTTCAAACCGCCCATTTCAACAATCGCCCTGCGGCTTCTGGTTTCTGCAGAACTTGCCGTAGAGGTTGGTCGGTCAAAACTGTGATTGGGTGAGCTTGAAAGTATGGCTGCAATTTTTTGGAGGCTAAGATCAGGCAATAGGCTAATATTTCAGTAGGTGGATATCGCAGCTCTGCTCCTAGCCTCTTGCTTACATACTAAACAACCTTTTGCATGCCTTCCTCTTCTCTTACTAGGACAACACTAGCAGCGTATTCTGTGATCGCCAAGTAGATGAACAAAGTTTCTTTATCAACCGGCTTTGATAGAATCGGTGGCTGCGACATGTGAGTCTTTAAGGCTTGAAAAGCCTGTTCGCACTCCTCCATCCATTTGAATTTCTTGTTGCCTCTGAGTAGATTAAAAAATGGGACGCATATGTCTTTCGATTTGGAAAGAAATCTACTGAGAGCAGCAATTCTTCCGGTCAAGCTTTGAACATCTTTGATTTTTGTTGGAGATTTCATATCGACCAGGGCTTTGATCTTCTTGGGATTGGCTTCAATTCCTCATGAGTTTACTATAAATCCCAGGAATTTCCCTGATCCAACTCCGAAGGAACACTTAAAGGGGATTTAGCTTCATCTGATATTTGTTCAAGATGTTGAAGCACTCTTGCCAGTCCCCTATATGTCCTTCTGCCTTCTTTGACTTAACCAGTATGTCGTCGACGTATACCTCCATGTTTGTTCCGATCAGCTCCTCGAACATGTGATTGACTAGTCGCTGGTAAGTCGCACCAGCGTTTTTCAAATCGAAGGGCATTACTTTGTAACAGTAGAGCACTGTATCGGTACGAAAACTAGTGTGATCCTTGTTAGGGGGATGCATACTAATCTGATTGTAACCCGAGTACGCATCTATGAATGACAGGATCTCATGCCCCGCAGTGGCATCGACCAGCTGGTTGATTCTAGGGAATGGAAAGCAATCTTTAGGGCAAGCTTTATTAAGGTCTGTGAAATCCACGCATGTTCTCCACTTTCCATTTGGCTTTGGAACCAATACGGGATTAGAGACCCAGGATGGACAAAACGCTACCTGGATGAATCCATTCTCCTTTAGCTTCTCGATTTCTTCCTTTAGAGCTTCTGATATGTCTTTGTCGAGTAGCCTCCTTTTTTGTTGTAATGGTGGAAAACACTTATCAATGTTCAGGATGTGGCTAATGACCGCAGGGTCTATTCCAACCATGTCTTTATGCGACCAGGCAAATATTTCCTGGTTCTTTCTTAAAAACTCCACCAGCCTTTGTTTCATTGTTGTCTCTAAGTTTTTACCAACTTTCACAACTCTGGTCGGATCTGCGTCATCAAGTTGGACCTCTTCAAGGTCCTCGATGGGTCCTATCTCTTCATCAAAATCCCCAAAGCGAGGATCCAAATCTCTGTCCTCACTTTGGGCAACACCCTATTTGGTGACACAATCACCTGATTAGGTTTGCATATCACTAGCCGCATGCACCTCTTTCCTGGCAGCTTCCCTCGATACACCTTTCTTCGCTTTAGATATTGAGGCGCTGTAGCACTCCCTCGTTTCCTGCTGGTTTCCCAACACGCACCCTATCCCTGCGTCGGTTGGGAATTTCATGGCAAGGTGCCATATCGAGGTAACGGCTCATAGGTCGACCATAATTGGCCCTCCAATTATAGCATTATACGCTAAAGGACAATCAACTACTATGAAAGTAGTGAGTAATGTCCTGTTTGTAGGTGTAGTTCTTGCTGTAACTAGGAGCTTAATCGATCCTGTTGGGGCGAGCCATACGCCAAAAAAAACATATATGGTTTGGTTGCATGGTTCCAGGTCCTTGATGAACAACTTCATCCTTTCCAGTGAAGACTTGTACAAGATGTTGACTGAGCTTCCTGTGTCAACCAACACCCTTTTAAACATCATGTTGGTGATTTGGACGTCAACGACCAGCGGATCAGAGTGTGGGAATCAGACGTGATGAGCATCGTCTTTAGAGAAGGTTATCAACTCCTCCTCTCTTCGAGCTTTCTTTTGTGCTCGATCCTCCACACTCATCATCTCGATGTCCTGGCCGTGGCGTAAAGTTTGAGCATATCGCTCCCTCGCTTTCCCACTATCCTCGGCAATGTGTGGGCTGCCACAGATGGTGAGTAACATTCCTACCACATGAGCTGGCTGTAAAGGTGGTGAGCGTTGGCGTGCAGGCGCTTGCTTGTTGCCACTTCGAACCTCTCGTTGAGAACCTCATGTGGCTTGTACGTTTCTCCTTAGGTGTCCCTGCCTGATCAAGAACTCGATCTTGTCCTTCAACTGGTTACACTCATTGGTGTCATGTCCGTAGTCGTTGTGAAAACGACAGAATTTTTTCGTATCTCTCTTGGAGATATCCTTCCTTATAGGCACTGGTCGCTTATAAGGGACATTAGAGCTAGTCGCTTGATAGACCTCTGCTCTACTTTCGACAAGGGCCATATAGTTGGTGAATCTTGGCTCGTATCTATTGCCTTTTGGGCGTTTCTTTTCAGAAGTTGACAACTCATTGCCCGCCCTTTTTCCACCATTTCTGCCATTTTCGTTCCCGTTGCCATTGGGTTTATCTGACCCGTTGGCAGCCTTGGTGGGATCTTTCTTCGGTCCCTTGTCTTTCGTGGGCGACTTCCCTTCGTTGGCAATCACTTCTTCAAGCTTGATGTATCGACCAGCTCGATCCAGGAATTCCTGGGTAATTCTTACCCCATTCTTTATTAGGCTGCTCCAGAGGGTGGAATGGCGTCTAACATCGACAGTTAGGGCCATCATCTTTCCCTCGTTACCCACTGTTTTGGCTCCAGCCTCTACTCGCATAAAGCGCTGGACATACTCCTTTAAGGGCTCTCCCTCCTTTTGGCATATCTCGACCAGCTAGTTGGCCTCAATGGGGTGTAGGCGACTCGCATAGAATTGTCCGTAAAATTTCTTCACGAACATTTCCCAGGATACTATACTAGCAGGAGAGAATTTAAAGAACCACTCCTGGGCGATGTTAGATAGTGTGGCGGGGAAGATCCTGCAGTGGGCATCGTCCAACACCTTCTGAATATCCATTTGTATCTCAAATTTGTTGACATGAGATACTGGGTCCCCGTACCCATCAAAGTTTGGCAGCACTGGCATTTTGAACTTGCTGGGGGTTTCTACCACATCAATCCTCTGCACAAATGGAGTGCCTCTCCTCTGGTCGTACTCTATGTGAGATGTTTGGCTCCCGACAAGCTGTTGTACTGCCTCGTTCAGAGCATCAATTTGAGCATGAACTACGTCCGGGATTGCTGGGGCAACTAGTGTTGGAGGAGCGTACTCATCGTGCCTC
This sequence comes from Humulus lupulus, assembly GCF_963169125.1. Classification (NCBI taxonomy): domain Eukaryota; kingdom Viridiplantae; phylum Streptophyta; class Magnoliopsida; order Rosales; family Cannabaceae; genus Humulus; species Humulus lupulus. Next base: position 239,742,291 of record NC_084802.1, on the reverse strand, counting down.
TCGTGTTTGTCGTTGAGTACGTCTCTCAAGTCATCATCCCTGTGCCTTTGCTCCTAACTCCTAGCCGATCAAAGACGTTATGCTGTTTGGGTTGCCCCCCAGCGTTATGGCTTATAGGCCTATTGTCTCTTGGTGGGGGGTTCCTGTCTCCACCTCTTTCTTCATGCCTTCGACTAGCATTCCCCCTGTCGGAATCAGCCTCATTGTAGTCATGGCCATCCCTAAATTGTGGCCGACTTTGGTGCGACCGGCTGGTCATGCTGTTTCCTCCTCTGGCTAGCATTTCTTGAGCGTCAGGGGGAGGCCTGCGCTGGTCGGTGGGTCCCCGTGCATTATTATGATGTGGGGGGACCCCTGACCATAGAGCCTGACTCGTTATGCCTTCTATTGGCAGAAGGACGTTGCCCCTTGCTCGGTGGATTTTGCTCATCGTCCCCTGGGCGTCTAGGGCTATGGGGCAGTTGCCCAGCCCTATTCTGCCTCTGGCACTGGGGATTGCCGCGACTAGCTTGAGAAGGTGGCTGTTTCTCAGGATCCTGAATTGGGACATCATCCTAAGCAATAGGTGGCTGCTCCAGCCTTTTGTGGGCTTGCTTGCTGGATCGGAGAACTCAGATTAGGGGCCCGTTGTGGTGGTGCACTTGGTGCCTGATCCGATTGAGAGGCCGGCACAGCATGCCCTTTGGCCAACTGAATGGCTGCTTCAAGAGCGGTCGTGGCATCTCTCTGCCGACAATCCATTTCTGCCTACTGCTCATTTAGCTCCCAGTGCTGACACTCAAACTCCTTTTGTTGCAGTGCCAAGGTCTTTGCCGCATTTTCCTGATTGGCCCTCAGACTGGCCAACTCATCCTGCAACACGCCTAGTGTTGCCCTCAACATCTCGGAATCCATTTCCTCCGCTTCAAAATCCCAGTGTGGTTCATTTTCAGCCACATTTGGAGGAGGAGGTTGAGACTACGCAGCGCTAGCAAACTGTCCAGCTTTCTTGGATGTCTTTGCCATTTGATTTTCTTTAAGCTTCTTGACTAATATCTCAATGAAAGCACCAGAATGTTGACCCTCGATTTGGCCAACGATACGGAGTCAAAATAACGACAAAGAAACAAAGAAGAAATCAAGAATGAAATCACATGGGAAGAAGGTGACACAAATGATTTATAGTGGTTCGGCCCCAACTATGTGGTAATAACCTACGTCCACTTAGTGTTCTTATTGATGTTGAATCCTAATGTTGTGATCAAAGAACTAGGGTTCTTGAGTTTAACCAGCCTTAGGAGAATTACAACTTTTCGGTGGATAATCACACTATGTTCTTTCTATGAGTATTCAAGTTCAAGGTCCAAAAGTCCATTCCTTGAGCCCTCTCCTTCATATTTATAGGCTCAAGGGGTTACATGGGCCAATGGGCCTTCATTATCCTTAATCTCAGCGTATCAAGACAAAAAGAGAAAATATAATAAATATAGTTATTACAAGATTACATATCTTAAAGGAATTAAACCGAAGCATACGACCAGACTGGTCGCATCTAATCGCGAGATCTGATGAAGTAATAGACATCTGGTCGATAGGCAAACAACATCCCTTCACTGTAATGCTACCACGCGCCAACCACATGTAATAAATTCTTGCGATGTCATCAGGAGCTATTTTTGGGTAAACAGCCTTATTGACCCAAACATGAAGATAAAACATAAAAAACTTGACATGAAACATAGCTAAAGACTTGAGGAAACCTTGTCAACCCTGTAGGTTGGTTGATTTACAGTATGCATACTTTAGACAGAATCCCCTCCAGCTGCCAACACTGCTTCTAAGCTTTACCCTTACCTACACAAATAGAGTAATTGTTGAGCTATAACGCCTAGTAAGGAAACTAAGTACCTACAGTTGACGGTGAGAACTCTTCAACGATAGAAGGATGAAAAACTCAAAGGGTATTACCAAAACTAAATAAATAGAACTTATGATAAGCTTGAAAAAGAAGAATGTAGAACACTAACAATGGAGGAATACACGTATATTGCTTAACTACCTCTATATACAATGAATTTTCCAACCCCTTTGTCTGAGGGGTGAGGATCTATTTATAGTGGAGCTCTATCGGCCCTTGATACATAGTGGTATCGGGGACAAGATCGTACCTAGGTACACTACCAGGGTAGTGGCACAAGTAGTAGTGGTGCAGAAGGTTGTGGTGTCGGCCTTGTACAATGTCAGAGGCATGCAGGTTGTAACGCCCCAACTCCTGGGACTGTTACGGTGTGCCTTGTAAACAGTGCTAAACTCGCTAATCGAGTCATTTGGCCAAAATCGTGCAATTAAGTATGATTAGCGGTTTAGGGATTAAACATTTTGGTTAGGGTGTAACGTTTCACTAGAACGTTTAATATATACATTGGGATCCCGAAAACATAAATTTCAGAGTTTATTACAGAAAATATTTACAACAGGCCGTTCTAAGCGGAAAAACAGGGTTCAACCCTAGTTCCACTTTAAACCTCGGCCGTGGCGGACGAGCAGCCGCATATGTACACGTCATCACCTAAGCTCTCCAACTCAAGGATGGTCTAGCTTCCTCTTGCCTTTAGCTGCACCACATAGCACCCGTGAGCCGAAGCCCAGCAAGAAAACATAACACTATACATAAGCATTATCAAATGATTATCATTATAATCACATTGAGCGTAAAACTTTCAAACCAATGAGTGAGCATCACATGATTCAAGTGGGAGAGTGGCTGCTAGGTAAGCCACTAGCCTCCAAGTGCTTATTTCATTCATCGACCCTCGAGGTCGGTCTTGCATTAATGCTCTTTGAGCCATTCAATGCTGATGGTCGATTAGATCTAATCTCTGTTGGCTTGCGTGATCCACGCTAAGGCCGTTCTTGACTAATAAGTCAGCGCTATGTGACTAGTGTCCAGTATCACTGCCGAACCTGACTCATAAGTCACAGCTTCACAGCTGATACCAACACCTTTGCCAATTCTGACTGATGAGTCAGTGGAACGTGACCAGTGCCCAGTACCACTGCCCAACCTGACTCATAAGTCACAACTTCATAGCTGATACTAGCCCCTTTGTCAAATCTGACTAATTAGTCAGTACCATGCACAAGTAAGCAATGCCATCAATATGTACCATATGCCAGTTATCCAAGAATAGGGCATTCAACATGCTTACTAAACAGTTGCTAGCATAATCATGATCATGCACAAACTCAGAGACTCAAGCTCTGGCCAATCTCACATTCATCATTCATGGCATGCCCTAGTCATATGTTTCTCGTGCATCACAAGCATCACACTTAATCATCCAGCATGCCTCAATAATAATCATATGCAAATGGGCAAGATTGCCAGGCATTCATTATGCTTTCAATGTTTACATTTAAACATCCAACATGCATCAATCATAGCCATGCATGTCACATACGGGGTGCAGTTTTCTTACCTTGGGTTCGAGCGAGAATTAATAAAAGATACGACCTTTGAGAACGATCAGCTTTTAGTCCTTTAGCGGTCACCTAGTCATAACCAAACATAAGGTAACATCAATAAAAATGATCAACTTAAGTTCACAAATCAATATCTAGCCTCCGGGACATCAATCCCCACTTAACCGGGCACTAGGTACAACCCAGAGGCTTAAGGCTTGAATTCCCAAGCTAAAAACCCCTTCCTTGGCAAAAATGACCTTAAGGGCCGCGGCCCTTCTTGGCCATGCCGCGGCCCACCCCTCAAACAGAGGCGCCCAAACCCAGCTTACTCCAAGGGCCGCGGCCCTCCCTGACCATGCCGCGGCGCAACCTCAGTTCAGCCAAAATGACAACTCGCACACCAGATTTCTCCCCTGTGTTTTCTCTTAGAACCAGCCCCTCAAACCTATCTCAAATCACAACCTAACACCCAATTCAACCACCAAACATCCCCTACAACTCACCCTCATCAAAACCCAAAGTAAACATCACCCAAACCTCCATTAATTCAAACTTTCTACAAGTGCTTCACAAGTCAAAAGCTAAAACTCAAAACAGAGTATGAACCAGAAATTAATGATAGAAACTTACCCCAAACATGATTTGAATCCTTCCCAATGACTGAGCTCAAGCTAAACCTCCCCAAGCTTGAGTCCCTAGCTTGCTTCCTCAAGATAGGCTCTCAAAACGTAAAGAAGAGGGTGAAGGAGGACTTGTGCGGGAAGGAAGGGAGAAAGAGAGGATAGGCTCTGTTTTTAACTGTGTATTTTCTATAGCCTTCATGTCATATATATCCAAAACCCTAAATGACCAAAATACCCTTAAGCCATCAAAAGCCTCTAAAACCATTTCAAGGGTAAAATTGGTACTTTCCGCTTATCCCGTTAATCATAATTAACGCTTCCCAAATCCCGCTAATCTCAATATCCTCAAACACCAATAATTCATATCCCGTTACCCTAAAATCCCCGGTAACGCTATAATCATCAATATCATCCCGAGACTCACCCCGAGCCTCAAACTTAAACCCGTTATGACTAGACCGAACACTTACATCTCATGATCGTCTCATGTCGAAAAGCTCGAACCAATCCACCTTATAATGTGGCTATAATTATAATTCACCCATATGCATAAAATTACACAATCATGCCCCCAACGACCAAATTACCAAAATGCCCTTGCATTTAAAATATGAGCCCATATGCATGCATTCACCATCATATAATAATATAATTCACATAAACATGCATATAATCATTAAATATCATAATAAATCAATTATGGCCCGCCCGGCCTCCTAATCAAGGTCCTAAACCTTATTAGGAAATTTGGGGCATTACAACTATCCCCTCCTTACAGAAATTTCGTCCTCAAAATTTATCTGAACAGCCCAGAACAAGAATTCCGCACAACCGATTCCAGTTTCCCAGGACATTCTCTCGATCTCACTGTTTCTGTAACATACCTTAAATCAAGGTATACTTTGTTCCTCAGAATCTCATAACTCAACTCATGAGTTCTTTCAACCCATGTCCACTACATGGAAATGCACAAAACAATGTACAACCATCAGAACCAAAACTATGGTCCAACAAAAGATAATCTGACCAGTCCTATCCAGGACTTAAATTGTCATACCAATCTAGGCTCAACTTGCCTTTACTCATCACCCCTTACCATGGTGATTCTTTAGGAAGACACAACTTCCTACCTGGAACTCCATGTTCCTGCTTTTCAGTTTAGTATCACTTTCCATTTAATCTGAGAAATGAGCATCCCTGCTCCAACCTCTAATAACCTCTATGGTCCCCTGAACCATCTCATGATCCGGATGTAACATCTCACCTATCCCATTCCAATATACAGGTGATGAATATATTCCACCATACCTCATCTCATAAGGTACCCTTTCAACACTGGACAGTTCTCCCTCTGATTATGATCAGCCCGAGAACAATGATCTGTACAAAATTCTATCTATATATTCATCGCCTTCTCTCACCCTTCCATAACCTGGAAGTAACATTAGAGTCTTCATCTGATAAGATAGACCTTGAGTTCATGAAGGCTCTCTACTCTTCTCACAAGGAGACTCAAATATAGATCAGCTGTAATTCACCTGTCCTTACTGATATAATAAACTCACTTGGACTACCAGTCCACAATGACTTAATACCCACTTCATACCGATCCATCAACCTGGGAACCCCACCGCGAAACTCATCGTGATGCTCACTTTTTCCCACTATGAAACACCCAGAGGCTGTAATGGCCTTGCTGTCTCCTGATACACTGTCTCAACCTGCTAACAGGTAAGAGCTTTACACATGTCTCGATACACGCCTCTTCGTCTCAGGCCATCACTATAAAATTTCCATGTCATGTTCCCCTTTCACGATGCCTGAATGAAACGAATAAAAGAATAGCATGAGATTCATCTAGAATCTCTCAGTTAATCTCAATGTCCATCGGATCTCAAGTCCGATCTCTATATCACCATAAAATCATGTCTGTCACTATACAACCTTTAGCTAATCCAGCTAAAGCTTTCCATTCAACCTTGCCCGTCTGTGGCTCACTTAATCATCTTTCCTTTTACCTTTCTTGAGATAATAATCTCAAACAATAAACTGGCCACTTGGCCTGCCAGAAACTCTACCCAGTCCTGGTCTGATTCTTTAATCAACATGTTGCATGGGCAATCATTTTTCTCTATCACTAGGATGTCATAACAATCCTCACTAACTGATCCTGGTCTATTTAGACCCAGCACTCTCTCCCCAAGGCACCTGAAATATCTTTACTATTCATGGACACTCCTGTCCCTAAGGCACTTTTCACTCTTGGCAATTCTCCATAGAGAAAACACCACTATTCCATCGTCCAAGACGTTCATAAATCCCATTCAAGTCTACCCTTGAATGCACTATTCATTGATTCGCAAACACTTAGCATCAAACCAATTCTCAAGATATATTCAGCACTCGCAGTGCTCTAATCTGATACCAGCACAATCTTTTCCATAATCTTCTCACTCTGATCTCTAACTGGTCTTAACCAGATCCAAGATCCACCTTAAAGGGTTCCATCTTACTCAACAACTAACTCTTTAACTCTCATAACCCCACTGAGCCACTCGAAACAATGTTTACATCTGATTCCATCTCTGACACTAAATCAATCACCATTCTCATCTTTTTAATAATAAGAAGGCCTGACAGACCACCCGGAAACACATTTAAAAACCCACAGACTAATCCAGTCTGTCCTGATCTCACTAACACAGTATAAGTGGTATCCACCACACTGGATAAGAGTTCCATGCACCTCCCTGCACAAACTCCAGCTCTTACATCCGGTATCATAAACATATCAAATCCATGCACAATGCCAATTGTCACAAGACTTCCCGCTCACAAGCTCAATAATTACTACACTTTCCTTGTCATTTAAAGTTGTCCCACAATTACTTAACCGATCCACACCCTGGATCAACCATAGTCAGTCATAACTAACTCATGAAACCAATGATGAGTCCTTTCCATAACCCAACTTATCTCTTAGGTTGCCAATATCGTATTACTTTTCCCATCACAACGTAACCATGTGACCTACATATACCATCAATATACCCTTCTCTATATACATACCAACAAAAGAATAACATGGCGCCACAGCCAAACAACATAATTCACAACTCAGAACTAGAAGACTGACCTGTCATCCCCGAGGAGCTAGTCTCGGTCTCAGACTCTGATTGTCTTGGAACAAACACTCGAGTTGGAATCGAGCTGTCTATCCCCCTTAGCTCATGCTCTGTCCCTCGACTTGGGCAATCCTTCTTGAAATGTCCAACCATGCCACAAGCAAAGCATGACCTCGCTCGGCATTCTCCCACATGATGCCTCTTGCACCAAGCGCACTCTGGGTAAGGCTTCCAGCCTTTCTTCTTGCTTGCTCCAATAAGTGGAGGTACCACTATCTGGGCTCCATGCTCACCAGCACTCTGCTGCCCAACTACTATACTCTCAACAGCAAGAGCCTTCTCTACCACCTGAGCATAGGTAGAGACTTCATACACTGGGGCAACTCTAACGCCCTGAGCTATGCCAGGATCCAACCCCTGAACAAACCTTTCCTTCCGAGCCACATCTGTGGGTACCATGTCTAAGGAAAACTCGGCCAACCCATCAAATTTAGTAACATACTCGGTCACTGACGCATTACCCTGAACAAGATTCAGAAACTCATTCATCTTGGCAGTCTTAGCTACATCACAATAATATTTCTCATTAAACAGCTGCCTAAACTCTTTCCAGTCCATCACAGTTGTATCTCATGTCTGGGATACTACCTCCCACCATGTCTGTGATGCCCCACATCACTATGGCTGCTTTCTGGAATGACGACTGGCCCTACAAACCAAGACAAGTCTTTCCAGCGTGCTTTGTCCTCACTCGCACACTTCCTGGGAAAACTTACCAGGAGGTCACCCATCCAGTGCTCAGCTCTAAATGGATCTAGGCCTCCCTCAAAGATTGGAGGATAAAACTTCAGGAATCTTCCACAGAGAAATTCCCATCTGTTCTCAACCCTAGGCTGAGCTAATACTGATGCCACCCCTGGCATAGGAAAGGAAGAGGTACTCCCCAATAGACTCTGCTGTTGCTTCAAATACCTGATCTCTTCTTCCTGCCTCTGCAATCTTAATTGCAAATCTGTAAGCGTCTGTTGAACATTCAAAGATGCAGACGAAGAACTGATACCCTGGATGTAACTCCCAGCCCCTGTATAACTATCACCAAGCCTCATAATCTGCCTCGAATATAAACCTGTTGATTCAATCTGTAGTCAATAACTTGACCCATTAATCATAATAAGCATATCAAGGGCTTTTCTCACGGGATAAATCTTACCACACCACAATCATAAACCACTTGCAGTGCTACAAACATGCCCATGGCATTCATACATACTCATAATTTCTGCTCTTCCAATACTCAAACCATGCTTCTAATCCCAGCATGCAATAACACAATTATATATATTCACAGAGCAGGCAATCATATGATCACAGTCATATAAATATTCACGGAGCATATAATCATATAGTCAAGAGCCAGGCTCTATCAGAATCTCATGCTCCCTAACACAATGTGCAGGTAAATCATTCACATTTGATTTAAACAGCTATGCACGTAGCTACAGAAATAGTTACCATTCCTTGAGTGAAGCTATCTTCAGTGATGAGTGTACATGCCCAGCTTGTCTTCAGGAACCATAAACCTTGGCTCGCTCTGATACCAAGTTGTAACGCCCCAACTCCTGGGACCGTTACGGTGTGCCTTGTAAACAGTGCTAAACTCGCTAATCGAGTCATTTGGCCAAAATCGTGCAACTAAGTATGATTAGTGGTTTAGGGATTAAACATTTTGGTTAGGGTGTAACGTTTCACTAGAACGTTTAATATATACATTGGGATCCCGAAAATATAAATTTCAGAGTTTATTACAGAAAATATTTACAACAGGCCGTTCTAAGCGGAAAAACAGGGTTCAACCCTAGTTCCACTTTAAACCTCGGCCGTGGCGGACGAGCAGCCGCATATGTACACATCATCACCTAAGCTCTCCAACTCAAGGATGGTCTAGCTTCTTCTTGCCTTTACCTGCACCACATAGCACCCGTGAGCCGAAGCCCAGCAAGAAAACATAACACTATACATAAGCATTATCAAATGATTATCATTATAATCACATTGAGCGTAAAACTTTCAAACCAATGAGTGAGCATCACATGATTCAAGAGGGAGAGTGGCTGCTAGGTAAGCCACTAGCCTCCAAGTGCTTATTTCATTCATCGACCCTCAAGGTCGGTCTTGCATTAATGCTCTTTGAGCCATTCAATGCTGATGGTCGATTAGATCTAATCTCTGTTGGCTTGCGTGATCCACGCTAAGGCCGTTCTTGACTAATAAGTCAGCGCTATGTGACCAGTGTCCAGTATCACTGCTGAACCTGACTCATAAGTCAGTGCTTCACAGCTGATACCAACACCTTTGCCAATTTTGACTGATGAGTCAGTGGAACATGACCAGTGCCCAGTACCACTGCCGAACCAGACTCATAAGTCACAACTTCACAGCTGATACTAGCCTCTTTGTCAAATCTGACTAATTAGTCAGTACCATGCACAAATAAGCAATGCTATCAATATGTATCATATGCCAGTTTTCCAAGAATAGGGCATTCAACATGCTTACTAAACAGTTGCTAGCATAATCATGATCATGCACAAACTCAGAGACTCAAGCTCTGGCCAATCTCACATTCATCATTCATGGCATGCCCTAGTCATATGTTTCTCGTGCATCACATGCATCACACTTAATCATCCAGCATGCCTCAATAATAATCATATGCAAATGGGCAAGATTGCCAGGCATTCATTATGCTTTCAATGTTTACATTTAAACATCCAACATGCATCAATCATAGCCATGCATGTCACATACGGGGTGCAGTTTTCTTACCTTGGGTTTGAGCGAGAATTAATAAAAGAAACGACCTTTGAGAACGATCAGCTTTTAGTCCTTTAGCGGTCACCTAGTCATAACCAAACATAAGGTAACATCAATAAAAATGATCAACTTAAGTTCCCAAATCAATATCTAGCCTCCGGGACATCAATCCCCACTTAACCGGGCACTAGGTACAACCTCGAGGCTTAAGGCTTGAATTCCTAAGCTAAAAACCCCTTCCTTGGCAAAAATGACCTTAAGGGCTGCGACCCTTCTTGGCCATGCTGCGTCCCGCCCCTCAAACAGAGGCGCCCAAACCCAGCTTACTCCAAGGGCCGCGGCCCTCCCTGACCATGCCGCGGCGCAACCTCAGTTCAGCCAAAATGACAACTCGCATACCAGATTTCTCCCCTGTGTTTTCTCTTAGAACCAGCCCCTCAAACCTATCTCAAATCACAACCTAACACCCAATTCAACCACCAAGCATCCCCTACAACTCACCCTCATCAAAACCCAAAGTAAACATCACCCAAACCTCCATTAATTCAAACTTTCTACAAGTGATTCACAAGTCAAAAGCTAAAACTCAAAACAGAGATTGAACCAGAAATTAATGATAGAAACTTACCCGAAACATGATTTGAATCCTTCCCAATGGCTGAGCTCAAGCTAAACCTCCCCAAGCTTGACTCCCTAGCTTGCTTCCTCAAGATAGGCTCTCAAAACCTAAAGAAGAGGGTGAAGGAGGACTTGTACGGGAAGGAAGGGAGAAAGAGAGGATAGGCTCTGTTTTTAACTGTGTATTTTCTACAGCCTTCATGTCATATATATCCAAAACCCTAAATGACCAAAATACCCTTAAGCCATCAAAAGCCTCTAAAACCATCAAAATACCCAAGGGTAAAATTGGTATTTTCCGCTTATCTCGTTAATCATAATTAACGCTTCCCAAATCTCACTAATCTCAATATCCTCAAACACCAATAATTCATATCCCGTTACCCTAAAATCCCCAGTAACGCTATAATCATCAATATCATCCCGAGACTCACCCCGAGCCCCAAACTTAAACCCGTTATGACTAGACCGAACACTTACATCTCATGATCGTCTCATGTCGAAAAGCTTGAACCAATCGACCTGATAATGTGGCTATAATTATAATTCACCCAAATGCATAAAATTACACAATCACGCCCCCAACGGCCAAATTACCAAAATGCCCTTGCATTTAAAATATGAGCCCATATGCATGCATTCACCATCATATAATAATATAATTCACATAAACATGCATATAATCATTAAATATCATAATAAATCAATTATGGCCCTCCCGACCTCCTAATCAAGGTCCTAAACCTTATTAGGAAATTTGGGGCATTACATAGGTAATGCCACCACTCTTTGTAAGAATTCATACCTCCACCACTTTTCAAATACGATGTCGGGGTCACGCCTATGACCTTCTTAGGTTCGTACATTTCGTCCTTGTCCAAGTACCTCGTACACAATGGTGGGTCTCAGGTCTTCAAAATATGCCTTTGCTCCAAGTATCGTTATTTTCTACTTAGTGTTGAAGAACTTATGGGCTCTTCAATGGGGTAGTATGGGTTCCATTATTGCAGGCCCCGTATTCCCTATATTGAGGCATTTTTTGGGAATCCTTGTGTTGAACTCGCGACATAAGGCACGAGGAGCTCGGGTGCCTTTACATGCATCACGAGCGCATCTTGGCGCTTGGGTGAGTTGGGCCTCTTTCAAGGCGCGTGGTAGGAACTGCAGGGGTGCATCTTGGCATCAGGGTAAGTTGGGCCTTGCTATATGAGGCCCTTGCTCCATTGAGGCGTGCGGTAGGCGACTGTGGGGGTGCATCTTGGCGTTTGGGCGAGTTGGGCCTCGCTATGAGAGGTCCTCCCTCCTTCGAGGCGCGTGGCAGGCGACTGTGTGGGTGTATCTTGGCGGGTGGATGATAAGTCAAGCCATTTCTCCTTTGAGGCATGCAAAAAACGACCACGGGGGTGCATCTTTGTGTCTGGGCGAGTCAAGCCTCGCTATGCGAGGCCCTTGCTCCTTCATGTATCTTGGTGCCTGGCCATTCATCGAGGTGTTTTTCATTGTTCTAAGCCTGCATAGCTTACATCCAGAGGTTGAGTCTAGGCCTTTGCTTAGGGATGCCCTCGTATAGCGAGGCCTTTAGGTGGGGGTGCCTGGTGTACCTATGTGAGGCTCTATCATCGGGGTGTCTTGTACACCCAACCCTTGGGCGTAGTGAGTCTGAACATAGCAACTTAGTGTGTGATGCTTTTTGGATAATTTTTCAATATTCACACTTGCCCTCGAGTCTATAAGTATACTTTTAAGTGTTCTTGTAGACTTCTTCTTATGTTCCTTGCGTGATATGAATGACGTTTGAGCTTTGCTTTACTTTAGGAGGTTTGGAAGGCTCAACATTGGTGTGTTATTTAGTGGTGTATGAAGAAACACAAAATGTAATTGGGTGGTGTGTTTCTTTGTAGTGTATAAAGAAACAAAAAAAAAAATAGTTAGGGTGGTGATCCAAGTGCATCCTTGTAATTGAGTGGGGGCCAATCATTTTTAGGTGCGGATCCCAACATTGTCAAGGCTCTTGATCTACACCATTCACCCTAGACTTGATCCAAAGGCTAGGAAGTCTTGACTCTCCTTATAAATACCTCAAGGCTTGGATTCATTTTTTCGCACCAAAACTTACTTAGCCTATTGGCATCTCATTGAAGCAATTTCCAAGGGCTCCAAAGTTATATCCTCCATAGAAGCACTCTTGAGGTAATTTTTGCCCCTTTTAATTAAATTCATCTTTTTTTTTTTTTTTTTTTAACTTATTCTTCCTTGTTCCATGTTTTCATTGCAAGGAGCATAAAGTGTTTTCACTTAGGAGGTCATCTTCGCACCCCCCAAAATCCACCCCTCGCATACTCAAGGATTCATTTTTGCACATCCAAACATTCATCCTCGCTCAACCAAGGACCCGCATACGCACATCCCACTACGCCTTCCTCCGAGTGATATATGCATGTGCCTTTTATTTTTTATATGTTGGTTGGGGTCATAGGTTAGTATATACCTTTGCCTTAAGAGTTTCTTGTTCCCATGGCATGTTAGGTGCGTATACATAGGTCCTTGTCTTCATCCTTTACACTCATGTTGTAGATATAGGGTTGTCTTCACGCACACACATCATCGAGTCTTAGCTTGCCTATGGTGTCTGGATGGTCTTTTAAAGTCCCTCCTAATGATGAGCCTATCAAGTTGTCATATTTTGATTATGAGGCCGACACTTGTAGACCCTCTGCAAATGTGGGTGTGCGAAGGCTCTACCCGCAGAGATTATTCTACCTCCAGTAGAAAGCATGGGGCCTTGAGATTGAAATTGAATCTGTTACTAGTGGTGGGGGTTTAGATTTCTCGCCATGGTACGAAACATATGTCGCCCAACTAAAATCAACCCATCAAGATTGCGTAGCTGAAATCGTTTGTTTTGAGCAAAACCTGCCACCTGAACCTTCATTCTCCTATGGCAAGGGAGCCCCAGGCTCTGGGTGTCTTGCCCATGTGGGTACTGATTGTGATCCATTTGAACCTGAGTTTTTCTCCATGCTCTTTCCCTCATTTCTTGGTCAGTCCATGGCCGAACGTCATAGGGTCAAGCAGTATGCAGGTAGACGTAGGACATGTAGAGGGCCTTCTAGGGGGTTGATGAAGTCAGTCGCTCAAAAAATGCTTGTTGTTTCTGTCTAGGTATCAAACATGCCAAGGGAGATCCTTGAAGATTCTGAGAACGCTGACATTGAGTCTAATCTTACCCGGATTAAGCTTTCTAACATGCTGAAGGCTCATAAATTGTCATCGGACATCAGCTTTGTCATTCCATCTCGTAACGACTGTGCATCTGAGCTGCCAGAAGGGCTTGTAGCTTTCAGTGACTCAGTGATCAAGTCTAGAGGGGTCTTGCCGCTTCACCCCTTCTTTGTTAAGATACTTAACTATTTCAAGCTAGTACCTCTTCAGCTGTCTCCCAACTCTTGGGTTGTGCTGAGTTGTTTGTATGTGTTATATAAACAAGTGCACCTTCGTGGGCCGTCCATTAATGAGGTTTATCATCTGTTCAGTCTGAGGAAGAACCCAACAGCCCTTGGCTTCTATCAGCTCTAGAAAGACATGGCTCTCATGGGGTACCCCCTCGTGGAGGGCTCTATTTTCAATAGGTGTTCGTGGAAGAGCGATTTTTTCTTCACCAGTAGCATATCTACTCAACATATACATTTCAACACATCAAGTAAGCCTTTTCTACTTGCGTATATACATCTATTATTTATTTTTTACTTGCCTTTATCCCTCCCCTCAAGTTTGCCTAACTATACTTATATCTTTTCCTTGACAATAGGTCTTGAAGGGTTGTCATGGCTGTGCCGGCTTCATGCAAATAGGATTGCAACCTTTTCACGTAGGGCAATCTCTATTCGTCCAAGTTGTTGTCTCCAGACCAAGCCATTTCCTTGTGCTCCGTCTCATCCAAGTCCACCATCCTGAAGACCATAGACGATGATGATGATGATGAAGACTATCACTACTCCGAGGATGACCTGATGGACACCGAAGATGAGGTTTGATGTGGAGTTTGAGAACTATTCCTGTTTAAGATCCTTGGCTGACGGGGCCGGAGAGGTTGCCGACAATGAATGCACCAATGATGTCACTTCCCAAATCCCATCCCTGGTAGTAGCTGGCGAGTTCGCTTTCAACACCCCTCCTCCTGCTCCTTCTATTCCGAAGAGGAATTTTGCCCTGCCTTCCTTTGAGGATGCCCTTCCACCATTGGGGGCGCATTTGGGACAGACGTCTTCAGGTGCCTCACTTCCTAAAGAGGTGACTTCATGCCCCTCCACTCCTTGTGCCTTCGTGGATGGATCAAGACCTTCCAAGTCCCCTTCCTTATCGAGGCATGCATCAACAGGTATACGTGTCTCCCCCCATCGAGCCCATGCTTCCACTTCCCGGGGGCATCCCTTGGCGACCTAGTACAGAGAGGACATGAGTCGTTACATGGGTAATATTTTTGAAGGCGAATGGGGGTCTATGTATGGCATTCTAGATGCCGAGTTGGGTGAGGCTTATATGTAAGCCTCTATGCAGATGTTTGTCAAAATACTTAATGTATTTTTTCAGTTTTGATATCGCCTAATCATTGATGTTTTGTTTCATTTCTTTTTTTTTACTTAGGCTTCCATCTCGCATCACCATTTTTTCACCTTGAGCTCCTCATCCACATAATGGTTACAGTTCGAGCTTGAGGGGGCGATGAAGGATCTCTCCTTGGCCAAGGCAGAAAAAAATGAATTGACCGCATGATTTAGTGACTTGGAGGGCCAGCTTGCTGAGGCGGTCTGCCAGAGGGATGCTGGACTAGCCAAGGCCAATATTCATACACTGAATGAGAAGATTAATGCTCTGGAGGTTGAACTGGTGAACACTGAGAATGGCATAGTCGAGTGGACATAGCATGTTGTGTGTAGGCTAATCTTGATGTCAACCTATCCCCTTTTGGAGAGTATGCGACCGAGAAGATTATCGAGTGGAAAGGTCGAGGTGGGAACCCATAGGCCCCTCTCTGAGTCTTATTATTATATTTTTTGCTATTGTGTAACTCTCTATATTTTTTCTTTTGCATGGAACTTCTTTTGGTTATATGTGGAATTCTTTATGTCTGAGGTCCTTTTAAGTTCGCCTTTGTGTGCAGAACTTTTATATATGGGACCTTTGCTTATCTATGTACTGACTGCGAGGATGTATTGGCCTTCTGAGCCTTTGTCATACTCTTTTGGTTATCATGCTTAAGGGGCTTTGCTAAGTCCCTCTTCTTTTATGAATTCTTTATGTCATCCTTGGATTGATGATAATAGTCTTTTTGGTGCACCTTGACTATACTTGTAAGGACATGTCAACCCTTTGGGTCCTTGGCATCCTTTTATATTCCTTGCGCGCGCTTCTTCTTTTGTGCGAGAAGCGTCCTTCTAGTCATTATGCATGGTACTATTTTTACAAGGGTCTCTTTTAGGACCCTTTTTGGCTGGATGGCTTGGTGGCCGCTCTAGGCTTATTGGTGGATGCTCTCCTTGAGGCCTTACTCCTCGTGGATGTATTAGCCTTTATTAGGAGGTTTTCCTTGTGAAATCTTTTGACTTCTTTTCACAAACATCTCTTGTCGGACACTTTTTGGCTAGACGGCTTGGTGGCCATTCTAGGCTTATTAGTGGATGTCCTCCTTGAGGCCTTACCCCTTGTGGTGGTATTAGCCTATCACGAGGTTGTCCTTGTAGAGCCTTTTGGCTCCCTTGTCATCCATAAGGGTAGCTAATCCTTATGAATTCAAGAAATGCTCTAGGCTTATCAGTCGATGTCCTCATTTAGATCGTACCCCTCATGGAGGTATCTAACCTTTGTCGTGAGCTTATCCCTGTAGAACCTTTTGGCTCCTTGATATCCATAAGGGTAGCTAACCCTCATGAACTCAAGAGATGCCTTGCAAGGTATTTTTTTGCAATATAGATGCTTCCTATCCCGCCCCTCAAGTGTTTTATGGGATCCACACCATTATGCATTTTGATCATTTCACTCCCAACATAGACTTTGACCATGTGTGTATGTTTTTTTTTTTATATAAACCCTTGCATATAGAAGGAATGTAATATACGAGATAGGATACACTTTCATTGATAACATCAACAAAGGCACGTATGGCAACATTGCTCTACTATCAGGTTATCTGGGCAACCTCTTTGATTTTTAACGATTGAAATTAACATAAGGCATACAAACAAGGTACAAATATTCTTGCATTAGATGCGAAAGTCTTACTAGTAATATTTATTGAGATGTTCTACCTTCCATTCTTGGGGTATGATAGTGTCATCAACCCATAAGTGTGAATGTGGGTTTGCGCCTCCATGTATCACCATTTCCATGGGTTCTCATGGCTTGGTAGCTCTACGGAGAGTGATATTATAACACTCTCTTGCTTCCTTTTGTTCTCCTTTTATGCTTGTTGTCCCCCCAGGAGTTGGGAATTTAACAGACAAATGATATATCGATGTCACCGCTTTCAATTCTCTTAGGGAGGGTCTCCCTAATACCGCATTGAAAGTCAAAGAAAAATGTACTACAACAAAGTTCGCCATGACAGTGGGTTATTTGGGTTGCTCCCCCATGGTGAGGGCTAACTCGATGGATCCTAAGGGTTGTATTGAGTCCCCAATGAATCTATATAAGGAGGTATGGCAGGGTTTCAAGTTCCTGACGCCCAAACCCATCTTCTCAAATGCGGGGTGATATAAGATATATACGGAACTACCATTATCCACGAGGACTCAATGCACTCTCATATTGGCCAGTTGAATGGTCAACACCAGGGTGTCGCTATGGGGGTAATGCACCCGTCGCTCATCTTCCTCTATGAAGGTTATCGAATCATTTTCCCCCTTAAAGTTCTTTGGGGGTCGTTGCTCCAGGCTCATGGTGCACGAGGGTGGACTTCGTCATGCTTCCCTGGCATATGTGTAACGACCCAAATTCGCTAATAAGGCTTAAGGGCCTTGATTAGTGTGCCAGGAGGGCAGGTTGGGATTTATGTGTGATTTTATGAATTAAATGCATGATTATGATTTAAAGCATGTTATTTGCCTATTTGTTTAACTGAGATGCATGGCTATGTTTACTAGTATGCATGTAGGCCCGGATCGTGTTAGAAGGGCATAATTGTAATTTTGGCCATGTTGGGCATAACTGTATTGATATGTGATAATTGTATTCTGTGAATTGTACCACGTGGGTGTGGTTGTTTTATTGTGATGCACGTGCCGAGACGGTCCTAGAGAGCTAGTTAACTCAAGAGTCACAACGGGATTTCTATACCCGGCTCGGGAGGAGCCTAGGGGTACCTCGGGATTTTATGGTTAAGTTGAGGTTTAGCGGGTAATGGTTATTGGAGATTTAGTAACCTGGGTAACCATTAGTTACTGCTGAGAGTAACAAGTTTTAGAAAGAAAATGGTAGAAATGAAATAGAAATGAAAGGACTTAAGTGCCCTTGAGGTTTAAGTAGGAAAGGATAGGCAAGGAGGGGCAAAATGGTCATTTGGTTGGGAAATAGATAAATGGCAGCTGGGATTTGGGGGTATACGGTTTGGGGCATTTATGCCACTTGAGGCTTGATAAAAATTGAAGAGAAGAAAGAGAAGGAGAAAGAAGGTTAGGGCAAGAAGAAGAAGAGAAGGAGAAGTGGGAGTCTAGGAGGAGATCAAGGACTTTGTGTGGGTTCTCCATTTGAGGTAAGGTTTTTAGACTCATCTAAGTTTTGATTTCTGTTTTGATTGGTAAAATCTAGAGCTTAAGTTGTTTTTGTTGAGTTTTGAGTTAGTTGTTTGAGTTTTGGTTTGGGTGGCTGAAAATAGGAATCAAGGGGTGGATTCTTGGGTGTGTTGATGTTTTGATCTTGTATCTAGTGCCTATAGGTTGTTAAGTTGTTCATATGAAGCTTGGAATTGAGTTTTGGGGTTTAGATATTGGTCTAGGGTGATTTGGAGAGGTTGAAGCTCGGGAAAACGCGAAGGAAAAGACCCAGAATTCTGGGTCTGCGAGGGCGTGCCGCGGCACGGGTTTTGCTTGCCGCGGCGGGGAGCCTCTAGTTTCTGGGTGCCGCGGCACAAGGCAAATTTCAGGATGGCATTTTTAGGCAATTTTAGGCCTTTGCTCCGGGGGTTCGGGGGATGTCTCCGGGGTGTTGTTTTAAGGTTTTAGAGGTCCCGAGAGTGCGGGATTGGTCCCGGGAAGTGGTTTTGGGTTGATTAGTATTGAGGGATGTTTCTTGTGTGTTGTGACTAGGTTGTTGGTGAGGCTCGTGCTTGAGGACCGTGCTCGCGGCTTTAGTGCATCAGGAGGCTCGGAATTCAGGTAAGAAAACTATAACACCCGTAGGATAGGGCGTGGGCCCATAGTATGATTGCGGGGCACGTCCCTATATTGCATCACATGTTAAGGTGCAGACTTAAATGAATTAATATTTGATTGCATGTTGTTGTGTTATATTATATGTGTGATTATAATGAAATGAACGGCAAGGGCCGAGTACGGCGTAGGCCGGGGCGGCCGTGGGCCGAAAGTAACACCTAGCACATGGGATGCTATAGTCAGGGCGGGGCCCGGTGGATACATGTGTTATGCTATATTCAGGGTGGGACCCAAGGGATACATGAGTTATCCTCGCGGTGAGAACCGATACCCCAGGGCTTTGGTAAGGTCTCTGGGGCGGCATGGCCGTGTTTGCTTAGTCTAATGGTTGACTTGTTTATTTGAGCATTATCTGTTATGATAAACTGTATACATTGCATATGTTATGTTCTGCATGAGTTTTCTTGCTGGGCTTCGGCTCACGGGTGCTCTGTGTTGCAGGTAGGGCAATGTCTGAGTCAACCAACCATGAGTACGGAGAGCGTGAAGCGACGCGTACATGTTTGGCCTGCCCGACTGCTTTGGTTGGGGGTTTATTTGAAAAATGGCTGTAATAATCTATGATTTTTATGATTTATCAACTGTGAACTCATTTTTAAGATGTAAATAGTTTTCAAACCTTATTTTGGGATCCCAATGTTTAATATTAGGAGTTTTATTGAAACAACGCATTTTTCTAAGATTACAGCCTTAACTTTTAATTAGTCACACTTTCGTTTCAAAACCTCGGTTAGCGAGATCTTTGCACACTGTTTTGTCTTAAAACTCACTAAGTAACGGCTCTAAGGAAGTAGGGCGTTACAATATGTATCTCGTCCCTTCCTTGAATCTCCTTCTAACACATTGTTCTTACTTCTCCCTACACCTCCAGGGCTCGCTCTCGAGCTTGTAGATAGGATGGTTGATCCTCTTGTCTTGGGTTTTCCCTTCTAACATACCTGCTTAGGTGCCCCCTGTGCATGAGTTCCTAAATTTTTACTTTCAAATAGGTACACTCAGTCGTGGTGTGGCCGATATCCTTGTGGTATTGACAATACTTACTGGGTCCCTTTTGGATCAATCTCTCTTCATCTACGGGGGTCTCTTGAAGGGGACAAGATTTTTGTTTATGAGGAAGATATGTTCCCTGGTATCTGTCAGGTCTGTATGGAAGGTGTATGATGTTTGCCTAGGTTCACCTCTGTGTACGTGTTTTCTCTGGTGGTCATCCGTTGGCCCTTCATACACTCTCTTCTTTTTTTCACCATTTGAGCCTTCATGGATCGAGGGCTTGAAAAGGGGTTCACTTTTTCCTACCGTAAGGTTTTCATGTCCATCCTCGACGCGGATGCATTTTTGTGCTCTTTCATAGAAGTCGTCTAAGTCAGTGACCTCTCTTTTGAGCATATTGTCCCATAGCTTGATGCCTGGGCATACTGCGGTGGTGATAGCCATTTTTAGTTCTCCTCGAGTTAGGCTTCCCACCTTAGCTGCCTCCATGTTCAATCTATAAATGTAACTTTTTATGCTTTCGCCTTCACCCTGCTTTACGTTAGTGAGGGTTGTGCCCGACATGGTGTAATCGCGTATTGCATGGTGCTACTGGAGAAATTCGTCTGAAAATTGTCGCCATATGTAATGCCCCGACTAATTCTAGACCTCAGACCATTAAAAACTACTAAACATAACTACTATTTTGGAATACATAAAATAATAGAACTTCATTTAAAATCCAAAATAAGGTACAAAATACAAAATAAGGTATGGGTACCCATTGTTTAGTAAATAACACATAAAAACATAAACTTTAATCAATCGTTTGAATACCAAGTGCGAAAATACATAAAAAATAAATTAAAAGACTTTAAACAACGTCATCCGTGATCTTCCCGCAGTCCATTCAATCCATCAATCCCCAATACACATGCCAAGCTGCCACGAATTTGTCCTGCCTTCCAAGTTCATTTTCCTGCACCATCTAAAATAAAAGGAATGAGCCTAATGCCCAGTAAGGAAAATCTACTAAAAACATATATCATAAATCATAAGACTATATCATAAAACCTATACTATAAAATATATGACGTAAAAACGTATATCATATAGGACTACAATATTAATGGCCATTAACTCATTACCGTGGCATGTGATAAAACCATCTAGGTCCTTAGTCTACTAATCGAGGTAGGTTAGATCACAAAATAGTATATGATAACCCATCTAGGTCCTCGGTCTACTAATCAAGGTAGGGTAAATCATAACTCTAATCCACGATAATGATAAAAATCTTGGGGTTTGCTATCTAAGCAACTATAAGCCCCAAGTGACTACAAAACATATTTATGCATGTATACATATCATAGCATATAAACATATCATAACACATCGTATAAACACATATAATCTAACCTATTTTCCTTACAAAAAGTTGGGATATTGGAGATAAGAACGGGATTGGAACACTCCTAAAACCAACAGTAAAAACCTTCAGTTTCTAAAGAAAAGGAGATTAAAAAAAAAGAGAACTAAACCATCAAAGTAGAAACTTACCGAAAACCTTAAGTTTCAAGAAACTTAAACACCTAACCAAGTTAGGATCTGAAAGAAAATGGAAGGAAATAAAAGAACTATGATGGATTAAACCTGAGGGTAAGAATACCTTGAATGGATTATGACTTTGATCTACACCTCAATACCGAAATAACACTCTATCTTACTTCCCAAATATTTAGAAAGATTTAGATTGGAAAAGCTTTTTATCCTGAAACCCAAGAGGGTGTTTGTTTTGAGTAGTTGAGTTGCCTTGGAAAGTGTAGATGGACTTAGGATGGAGGTAATATTAAACTCTTGTGTACAAAAGGCTTCACTTTACCCTTAAAATACATGTGGGACCCACACAAATTATTAACTTTACCCCCTTAAAATTTGAACCAGACATAGGAAGGGATTTAGATTCCCATTCCCACATTTAATTTACCCCATACCAAACACTCCCCAAGTGTTTTCTCTCTAGAGTAATCTTAGCAGCTTGAAGGCTCTGAAGAATACTGGAATGATGAGTGAAATGGCTGAGTGCTAGGTCCTATTTATAGAGTTCAAGGAGTGAAACTAACCCCTTTTAAAATGAATAATAATTGAAAAGATTTGAATTTTCGTTTCAACAGATTCCCAGAACTCGGTCAAAAACGTTCAAGAGCAAGTCCAAGTGGTTGGGGGCTATTTCTAATTTAAATCCACAAAGATTCAAAAGTGGCCCTAGGAGCCGATATATTGCCTACCCTAGGCCATATATCACCCCTACCTTTGTCCTGTGCTTTCGTTCGTGCGAAGTCGACGTATTTTTCATATCTCTCGTAGGCGATATATCAGCATACATTGATATATCAAACACATTTTTGCACTCTTTCAGCATATTTTGAATTTGTTTAAACAACTTTGACTGAGTAAAACATGATCTTAACAGCTGTTGGAAGGTTCTAAAGCTTCTAGATTTATCCTTTATGAAATTATTCATCCAAAATTCTTGAATCCTTAATAAACATGCTTGTGTCAAGTGTCACATTCTTATTAATTCTATCTAAACCTTAGGTTATAATAAATAATATTTCTAGGACCAGCTATATTAATCAAACCTTATGTTATAATTAATATTTCTAAACTATAGGTTAAACTTATAAAATTTATAACTGTTTCTATGAGTTTCCAACTAATTCCCGGCTTGAACCAATAAGCACGAAAACTAAAATACTACATGTACTACTACTACTACTACTACTACTACTACTACTACTACTACTACTACTACTACTACTACTACTACTACTACTACTACTACTACTACTACTACTACCTAGCTAAGTAAAATTTCGAGTAAAATTTCGAGACACTACACCATAACCTAATGGTTCCTGGCCTTAGCCTTTTGAACCATTTGTATGCAGCCCCCTTCAGCGTGACAGCATAGCAATGGTACCTTGCTCTGCTATTGATTCCCCTCAACTTCATCAAGTCATTGAAGGGATCAAGATGGTACTTGGGGTCTATAATGCCTTCATAAGGGGTCATGTGAGGCTCTTTAAAGTTGGTTGGGAGTCGTTCAACTTGAATCTCCCTAGTGAAAGGTGACTCGTAGTCGAAATCATCATCCATAATATGCCCCCCCGGACGAGGTCACTATTTTGCTTCAACAACTCCTCGTCTCGATGTCTAGCTCTTGCCTCCTTTTTTTCAAAGAGTCCCTCAAATCCAAAAGTTTGGCCTTTCTTTTTCCCCTTGTCTTCCGAAGGGGCCATTGGGGCATTGTCCTTACATTTGACTTTCTATTGAGCTTCTCTCTTAGGTCAGGGGGTGTCTCCTTAGAGGTGACCTCATATTTGTTTCGATGATTAGTGTCGTCCCTCCACCTTTGCTCTCGGGGGAACTTCACTGGCCTTGGTCTTTCATGGTGCTTTGTCTGGGGGGTGTTGCTAGTGGAAAGTCGAGTCCTTCCGTCGTGTATATGGATAGTGGTTTCTCTTCTCCCATGCTCATTCTCCCTTTTATTGGGAAAGGGCATGCTCGACTTTCCTTGCAGCAGGTCATTCATCACCTCCTGCATGTTCTCTAGTGTGGTTTCCAACCTTTGGTTCTTTTTGTGCAACTCACGTATCTCTTCCTCATAGAAGCGAGTTCTTGAGCTGGAACTCATAGAGTGTGTGTAGAGGGACCTGGATCCTAGTGGTCGGAGCACGATGCCGTCGGAGGTCGGGGAGTAGGGTGCGAACCCATGCCACCTGCAGGGGGGATTATGGATGGGTGTTCCTTTGGGATACCTCCCTTCACCAACGGTGGAGGGTCTCTCTTGGAGGCTCTTAGTTGATCTTCGTCTAGGTGGATCTCAATATCTTGTGATCCACATAGGCGTCTGGAATGCCTTGGCATTTTTCTTTGTTGGAATTGATGGAAGAATTATGGCTTGATACTTGTTCTTCCCACAGACGATGCCAAACTATTTACGGTGAGAACTCATCAACGATAGAAGTTTGGAAAGCTCAAAGGGTATTACTAAAACTTAATAAATAGAACTTATGATAAGCTTGAAAAAGAAGAGTGTAGAATAATAACTATGGAGGAAAACACGTATATTGCTTAACTGCCTCTGTATACAATGAATTTTCCAACCCCTTTGTCTGAGGGGAGAGAATCAATTTATAGTGGAGCTCTAATGGCCCTTGATACATAGTGATCCCAAGGGACAAGATAGCCCCCATGTACACTGTCAGAGTAGTGGTGCAGAGAGTTGTGGTGTTGGACCTAATACATGGTCTGAGGCATGTAGGTAATGCCACCACTCTTCGTACAAATTCATACCTCAACCACTTGTCGGATACGATATCAGGGTCATAACTATGACCTTCTCAAGTTTGTACATCCCATACTAGTTTAGATACCTTGTACACGATGGTGGGTCTTAGGTCTTCAAAATATACCTTTGCTCTAAGTATCGTTATTTTATACTAAGTGTTGAAGAACTTATGGGCTCTTCAATGGGGTAGTATGGGTTTCCTTAATATAGGCCCTATATTCCCTATATTGAGGCATTTGTTGGGAATCCTTGTGCTGAGCTCGCGACATAAGGAATGAGGGGCTTGGGCGCCCTTACATGCATCAGGGTCGCATCTTGGCCCCTGGGCGATTCGGGCCTCGATACGCAAGGTCCTTGCTCCTTCGATGCATGCAACAAGCAGTGAGGCCTTTACTCCTTTGAGACGTGCGGTAGGCGATTGCAGGGAGGCATCTTGGTGCCTGAGTGAGTCGGGCCTTGCTATGTGATATCGCCCAATAACTCCTAAGTGGTCGCAGTAGTAATCCGGCTATGTCGTATCCACAGAGAGGCAAACACAACTAAAGATTGGATTAGTAAATAAAAGATAAAAATAAAGTAGAATTGAAGAAATGGATTTCATGAAAGTAAAATGATAGATTAGAGAAAGCGATCAGATAAAGAGCATGGCAAGGTAGAGATGCATTGCTATAAAACCGATTCTAATATTGATATTAATTCAAAACACAGTTGCAATTCTACACCATTAATTGAAACTGGAAGATGTATATGTTAAAAGCACAAATTAAATAATCTATATTAAATTGAATCTAACTCCTAATTACATAGCATATCATATTATATATCCAAGAGCGACAAAATATCACTGGCAAAATGCAGTAAAAGACATACAATATAACAAATATACTAAAATAAATTAACAATCTAAGTTACATAAGAAAAGCATGATTGAACTTATGTAAAAGATGCTAAATAATTTTAGAAAAGAAATTAGAAGATGAGAAACAAAATAATTAATTAGATATGTAAATGAAGCATAAGAGGAATTAATATCATTATTGAGAATGAGAAGTACAACAACTACACTCTAACCTCACCAATATTTCTAAAATAATTCACTCATTTTTGTCACCTAAAACAAGCAAAATTAAACTAGAAATAAGAAAAGAAACAAAACAACAAAGTGTATTTTTCCACTCTCCAATCTGATGATTTTTTCCCTACATTTGGTCCTCTATTTATAGTGAAAATAGGACCCAAAATGTGTATTTACATGCAATAGGAAGTGGAGGAAGTGGCTTCAAAATCTGATGGAAAAAGGGACAAGTGGGACACGTGTCATGCGTTAATTGGCTTTAGACAAATGGTTGCTGGTGGAGTAGGGGACAAGGAGGCCACGTGTCAGCCCGTGAGAGGAGCTCGACAAAAAGGTGTCAGGCGGCTAGTGGAGTGGTCAGGCGCGTGGGGAGCAGCCACCAGGCAGTGGGACGCGTGGCAGGCATGCATTGGCTCGGCAGGCTGGCACGTCAGACGTGGTAGGTGGCGTGGCAGCCGCATGTCAGTGTCTCCGGCTTGGCTTGGCTTGGCTCGGCTGGTTGCTGAAGACTTTGGGCTTGGGCCGTTGAGGGCCTAATTTTGTCAAAAATGCCATTTTCTTCATGATTTCTTCAAGTTTAATTCTTTCTTTCTTCTTTCTTTTTCTTTGTGTCAAAATATATTTTATTTCCTGAAAATTAACCACAAATTAAATTAAAATTAATATTTTCAAATATAAAATATATGACAATAAATACATGAAAATATTAATTAAAACTTGATTAATTTTAAACTTAAAGACTAATAAAATGATACTTTTGAACACTAATCACTATGCGAGGCCCATTCTCCTTCGACGTGCGGCATGCGACAGTGGGGGTGCATCTTGGCATCCGAGTGAGTCGGGTCTTGCTATACGAGGCCCTTGCTCCATCGAGGCATGTGATAGGTGACTGTGGGGGTGTATCTTGGCGTTTGGGCGAGTCGGGCCTTGCATGGAGGCCCTTGCTCTTTCATGTATCTCGACATCTGGCCATTCATCTTGGTGTCTTGCGTTTGCCCAAGCCTGCATAGGTTACATCTAGCGGTTGAGTCTAGGCCTTTGCAGAGGGACACCCTTGCATAGCGAGGCCCTTAAGTGGGGGTTCCTAGTGTACCTATATGAGGCTCTTACATCGGGGTGTCTTGTACACTCGACCCTTGGGCGTAGCGAGGCTGAACTTAGCGGCTTAGTGTGTGATGCTTTTGGGATAATTTTTCCATATTCACACCTACTAGAGATGTAACAACCCGAAAATACTAACGCAAAATTTGCTTAATTAAAGCTATTTATAACATTAAAAGGGCCTGGAAAATCCATATAAAAAAACATTTAACGTAATGTGTACACACACTAAAAATATTTACATTAAAGCTTAAAAGCATTGTGATTAACCCAAAATAATTTGAACATAATTAAAATATTCATTTTGAAAGTGCAGACTCCCCAAAGGTCGGGCCACATGCACATTTTCGCAAGCAGAGCCCGACACTCACTGCCTTAGCTTTTCCTTGCCCTTACCTACAACATCAATAACTAGGTAAGCAATAACACCTAGGAAATCTATCTGACAAACAAAATGATATAAAACAACAGGAACCAATGACCAAGTCATTGTCCACACAACACATAACTTACACACTTAGGGTTCCGGATAAATCCGAGCCCCAATCAAACATTTCAAGAATTCCTAAGCGTCCTGGTGGTATCTCAATATCTTGAGAAAAATCAGCGAAACATAAACCCTGCAGAATAGAGTAATAATCAATAATAAAAATTGATACTAGAAGCTAATGTGGAAGATTCCAAAAGTATCCCCTAGTATCTCAGCTCAAATCGAAGTGGAGACTCAAGTCTCTGCACTGATATCTAAATCATGAATCCCTCTCAAGGGTAACGATCAATTACCTAGAGAATTTATACTAATTTCAAACAAAACGGGGTTGGTGGATCCAGGCTGGCTCATCGAGACTCCTATGCTACTTGGCCTACTTACCTTCTTGGGAAATTGTCATGGTAGCTAAGCGAACCAATAAAATAATGTTTCACAATGTAGCATAATCACCCCTAGGATCGTTTAGACTCCTAGGTTACCCAGTATACTTATCTCCTTGAAAATTATCACGGTCGTGAATTGGATTAAAATAACATATCAAAATGGAACATAAGATCCCCTAGGATTATTCCAACTCCTAAGTTACCAAATGGTTATCTTGAGAGTCACAGGCATAAACCTGACTATAATACATAATGTTTCCCAACGGAGCATAAGCATTCCCCAAGACATACTTATCTCGAGGGTCTCGAGTGTGAACCGAACCTCAATTCATAACATCTTAAAATAGAGCATAATCATTCCCAATACATTCTTTTCACAAGGGTCTCAGGTGTGACCTAAACAATAATACATAACATCTCACAACAGAGCATAAGCATTCCCCAGGACATACTTATTTCACATGAAGTGTAAGTGTCGCCTAGTCATTGTCTATAAATGAGCCATCTCTCTAACTACGTATGGGACCTACTTCTATAAGGCAATACACCAATTCATTCATGTTGTAGATAAGTAAATCACAAACTCACTTACAAGTTATCCTTTGATGTGAATGGGATGTTCCCATGGAGAATTCGGCCTTGTTAGCCAACACTATAACTAACGCAATATGTAGTCATATTAATTTGGCTATTATAGTATATTATTGTAACATCCTCCTAATCCAGGATCGTTGCACAATATTATTTAAATAGTGCTTAACTCGCTAAACAAGTCATTTGAGTTTAAATCGTGTAATTAAAACTAACCACAGGTTTAGGTACTAAAACTTTCAGCCAAAAGTCAACCATTTCATTAAAAGAGTTTAACTTCCATACATGGGATCCCATCATAGTTTAAAACAGTTATAAACCCAAAAATGAATTCAAAAGTCGAACAAGGCAGAAAAAATTAGGGTCCAACCCTACTTCCATTTGATAGCCTCGGTTGTGGTGGACGAGTAGGCCGCATATGTACACTCTGCCCCTGAAACTCTCCAACACATGGCTGGTCTAGCTTTTCCTTTCCTTTACCTGTGCAATTTAGCATCTGTGAGCCAAGACTCAACAAGAAAACACAATCATGCTTATAAGCAGTACATTAACGGATCACAGATTCATAATTAGCACGCCAGCAATAATAACCCTACTCAAGCATGCAATTAACTCAAATAAGTTACTATATAGTCACACTAGGGCATAGTGCCCCTCTTTCATATAACCAGCTTTTGGGCTGGCCAAGCAGGTCTAATTCTTATCATTATAGACGACCCTAGAGTCATTCAAGTGTATATCTCGCTTTTGGGTTGGCTTAACCCTATTGGTCAACATTCAGCATGCTATTACTGCCCTCGACTCCTAAGCCGAGCCTTTAAACTCTCGCTCATAAGTCGAGTCCCTTGATCTTCAATTAATAAGTCAAGTCTTTTAACCTTCAACTAATAAGTCGAGTCTTTTAACCATCGACTGATAAGTCGAGTCTTTTAACCTTCGACTGATAAGTCGAGTCATTTAGAACCATCTATTCCCTTGACTATTAGGCCAAGCCCTTCGTCAAATAACATAGATAAATCTTCAGCTTATAAGCCGACCTTCCCCAATCAGATATACAAACCAACAGTTATTACATAATGTTGATGGTAAGAACTCGCCAACTAAGTTAGATCAAGAACTTTGTGATTTGTTAAAGAAGCGAACTTAAATCAATTGAACTTGAAGCAAACTTTCTGATGGTCTCAAGAACACAAAACGTAAATGCTAGAATGGGAAATAGAGAAAATGTGGAATGTGTGTTTTAATTAACAATGGTTGATTACAAAACTCCCAAAATTCGACCTCCTTCTCAGGTGAAGGGAGGTCATATTTGTAGGAGGGCATTAGTGGCTCAATGTACACCGTGGTCCTGGAGGGACATGGCTCTACATATGCAGGCTATGGATGGGAGTGATGTTGGGAGTGTGGTGGTCAGCTTCAGTGCACACCAAAGGTCTGCGGGATCACCTCAATTTTAGTACCTGGTTGTACCTCCACTATCGGTTTTGTATGAACATCAGAGGTTGGCTAGGAAGGACCACATCTGGTACCTTACTCGTACGACCACTACTTGTCTGGCGTAGATATTAGGATCAGACATCTAGGTTCTCAAGGCCGTACCCTCGTACGTATTTCGTACCTGAGGTGGACAAGGTCCACTACATGTCTGGCATTCCACACATGTACAAGCTCTTCTATTCATCCGTGGGTTTTCATCCCCACAAGGCACCCTATTCCTACGAACTTCATGTATTGAAGTCCTTATATGTCGTTAGGGAGGACATGATCCTATGAGGCCAGGGAGGTAGAGCATGAGGCTGAGATGCTGGTGTGAGGCGGAGCGTGCGAGGGGCCTTGCGAGATGTTGGTGCGAGGCAGAGCAGACAGATGGATTTGCAAGATGCTTGCTTGAGGCAGAGTAGGCAGATTCTCTCGAGAGATGTTTGTGCAAGGCGGAGCGTGTGAGGGGCATCGCGAGATGTTGGCGCGAGGCGAAGTAGGCAGGTACCCTCAGGAGATGCTGGTGCGAGGCAGAGCATGCGAGGGGCCTTGCGAGATGCTGGCAAGAGGTGGATGGCCTCGTAAGATGTTGGCGCGAGGTGGAGTAGGCAGATGCCCTCGCGAGATGCTAGCGTGAGGTGGAGCATGCGAGGGGCCTTGCAAGACACTGGTGCGAGGCGCTAGTTCAGGCTTGGTTGTTTCCATCCTGAGCCTATTTTTTGGGAGGAACGCAAGGTGGGAGCCTTGTGTGAATGAAATGTTGGCATCCACACTTGCCCCCTAGCCTACGAAAGGGCCTTTAGGCGTTCTAGTAGTCTTTTTGGTATGGTGCCTTCAAACCACTTATGGTGTTAGTGTGTTTCTTTGTTTTGGTGGTGTGATGTAACACACTTTGGAGTGGTGATTTTCATGATTCCTTGAGGATAAATGTGAGCATATCATTAGGCTTCGCGTATCCCAACGTGGTTGTTTGGCTTCATTCTTGTCCATGGATCAAACATTAGATTCAATGGCTTGGATGAGTTTGAGCCTCCTATAAATAGGTCTTCTCCTTAGAGGCAATCACTACACTCATTTCTCTTAGAGCACTCCCAATCGGTGCTCTACTCCATCCTTTAAAATACCTCATCAAAACACACATTTTTCTATTTTACCTCTAAATTTTATATTATACCATACATCAGCTTCTCTATATATTTGTCTACATCATTTAAATATTATATCTTTAAACTTATTTTATTACTTAAATTAACATAAAATAATTGAAAAATAAAAAAGAAATAATAAATATATACTAAATGGAGAGAGAAAGCTTATAAAGAAAAATAATAATATTAAAATATTATATAAAGGATATGTAAATGTTATGTAAATGTAGATATGAATTAATTGGAGTTTGTGCATAGCTATTATAAGTATATGTATAAAGGAGCTGATGGAAGATGTTTTTATGAGTTTTAGCTAAACATTATAGAGAATGTGTATTACAAAATATATCACCAAAACATACATTTTTATAATTTACCTCAAACTTTTACATTATACCATACATCTGCTTCTCTATTTTTTCTCTACATCATTTATATATTATATTTTAAAAAATATTTTATTCATTTCAAGAAATAAAATAATTAAATATAATAGTATCATACTCATATATATACAAAAGTTTATAAAAAAATAATAAAATATTTATAGCTTGATGAATAGTATTTCACTACATATAGAGAAATACTATTCATTTAGGTAAAAAAATATAACTTTACATCATCCATTGGAAGACCACTTAACCATTTTTTCTCTATATTATAAAGAATAACACATTTTAGCTCATCCATTGGGAGTGCTCTTAGCTTAGTTGTGCTTTAGTCTTCAAAACTTCCAAGAGGTGGGTGGTTTTATCCCCCACAAGTGCACTTTGTCTTTATATATATATATATATATAGATATTTGTAAGTATACTTGGAGGCTAATTTTTTTTTGTAGGCGTGTACTTTTGACCTTGGGTATTTTTGCAGCTGGGACGGTGTGCAACTTCACCTATTCAAGGTATGCCTCCACCCTTTCTCGTGTTCATTGAGTCTAAATCAGTGTTATTTGGGAAGGGTTGCTTCAACCAGAATATCTTGTGAGCTGATAAATGCATTTGCACCCATGCGCACGTATACCCTCCATTGTACCTCGTAGTTGGTCATTTGGAGCACTTGTGTCTAGGGGTTTTGAGTTTATTCCTTTGTGTCTTGTAGTACACTTTCCTCATACACTTGCACCTGTGTTCCCAACGAGGCGTGGCTTTATGGCATTTGAGAGGTCGTCTAGTGTTCCTCTGGGGGCAGAATTTGTAGACTTGTCCTCAGACTCAGGGTCCCCACAAAATGACCCTTACCAAAGATACGACACATTAAGGAGAGCTTGTCTATGTCACTTAGAATGCATGGTTGAGCTTAGGCAAAATATTTGGGTTTTTGAAAACGAGATAGGCTCGATTTTGAGGGATGATAAAGCCCCATTTTCATTTGATTCTGATGCCTACCTTGTCAGCTTTAGAGTGAGCCTTCTTGACCTCCAAAAGGAGCTGGAGTTCATGGAGGGCAACCTCCCTCCCAAACCCTCACCTCTACGTGCTCATAGAAGTCCTGAGGTCACTCTTGGTTCCCCTCAGCCCTTATCTTCAATCCACTCGTGTTTGATGCTCCCACACCCGATGTCTTGATGGAAATATCACACAAAAGAAGAAAATGGAGGGTAAAGTGCAAATTTTGGTCTCACCCTTTTCTTTTGGTTTTGTAGACACGTCGAAGACAGTGAGGCGACAAGTTTCTCCCGAGAAGCTGAACTCCAGTCCTCTATTGGCGTCCACCATTGTTTCCAACGTGTTGAAGAATAGGCTAGTAGAGTTGTCTGATGAATACCATATTAGTAAGGAGTACAAACTGTATGTACTATCCAATAAATGTCAGGCTAATGACCCCCCCCCCCCCCAAGGGATATTTCACTTTTAGTGAACATATTTTTGAAGGCAGGTGGGACCATTCCTCTACACCCATTCTTCGTCATGGTCCTGAACCACTTTGACCTCGCTACACTCCAGCTGGTTGACCCTGAGCTGCCTATACATGGAATTCATGAAGCTCAATGGTCGCACTCCCACGGCCCAAGAGGTGCATATTATGTGCAATCTCATGCCCACTCCTAAGTTGAAGGGCTTCTACTTTTTACAGAATGCCAACTCTCAAGTCTCTTTGATCGAAGGATCAGTTTCTAACCCAAGTTTGTGGAAGTGGGACTTTTTCTTTGTCAAAGCTCCTCTTTCTATCCCTGAACATTTCCGTTCCTCTCCAAGTAAGTACCTCAGGTCTTTTATTTTACATTGAGCTTGCTATTGTGGACCCTATAGTCATACTGATAGTTGAGTCGGTTGTTCAGAGAGTTTTACTATCCTTGACGTTCTTAAGTCAGAGGTGGCATCGGTGGATGTATTCCTTGATGCGGACCCTTCAACGAAAATGGCTGCCCATCCTTTTACTATGGCCAACCTCAACTATTATGGTCTATCATGGGTTTTGGAGCTTGACCTACTATGGCACATTTCTGAGTGAAAGAAGAAAACAGCTCTGAGAGAACCTCATTTAGATAATGGTGATGTTGAATAGGTGCTTGAGGAGATTTCACCCGAATCAAAACGTCCTGCCGGACTGTCTCCAGCCTCCAGGGGACACCCTTCTTCTGTTCCTATGGGCCGCGACACAACTTCTCATTCCAACAGTTCATAATCCATGCAAGGGCACTTTATTCTTCATTCTTACTATGAATTTGACAATCTCCCTTATGCCCTCGCTAGTCATGGCTATTCTGGGTATCCTTCGTCTAATGCTCCCGTGCCTCCTCCCCGCTCGATGAGTGGGTCATCTTTCCCTGCTCACCCGGACGCTCTTGATTTGGAGGGGATGTCTTGGGTGAGTCAAACATCAGCCCCTTATGTGCAATGGTATGCCCGGGTTGCTGAGGACATCCCTGAGACTAAGTGGAGAGGTCTCGAGAGTTTTAACATGGCAGAGCTTGGGGAGACCCTCATGCACTCCACTACTTAGGTGAGTTCATGCATCTTACATTGGCCTTTTTTTGTGTTTAGGTTCCTTATTTGCTCACTTTTTGCTTCCTTGTAGACTTTTCTGGTGGCTCAGCGCTTGATAGACTCGACACATGACCTATCTTCGTTCAATGTGGAAAGGGATCATCTTGCGGCCAGAGTTCAAGAGCTTGAGGGATGATTTGCTGATGCCAATCTCAAGCTGGAGACAGCCTTGGTGAAGGCCTCATCGTCATCCAAAAAGAGGAAAAAAGTGGAAGCCCAGGTCAAGGTGTTGCGAGAGAGGATCACCCTTGAGGAGGCCGATCCTGTAGAGGTTGAATATAAGTTTGTGGAGTGCACCCTATATGGAGTGTGGAGGCAGAATCCTGGTTTCGACATCTCCTCCTTTGGTGATCATGCCGTTGCCAAGGTGGTCGAGTGGAATGCTCGCGGCGGGAGGCCTTGAGATTTCCTTTTTACAGCTTTTATTTCCCTATTTTTATTTGGTTGTATAATTATTCAAACCTTATTATACCGGAGAGGTTTCTCCAGGTTTTTTGCTTTTTCCTTTAGGAGATTTTATAAGTCCTGTTGTGGTTGGTGCTGACTTTATCCTGCAGCATTATCATGACCCTCTTTTTTTTCTTATATATATGTGATCTTTTGTTATTGTTTCTTTATGCTTGAGGTCCTTTGAGCTCGCTCCTATATGCAGGAGCAAAAGGGGTTCAATATGTCTCTTTTTTCTGATAAGTTGTTGATGTATTATCTTTGATCAGTAATGATAGTCTCTTTGGTGAACTTTGACTGTATTTGTAAGGATATATTTACCCTTTTTGTTCTTCCTATCCTTTTATATATTTCTGCACGTGCTTGTTATTTTTTGGAGAAGTGTCCTTCTCGTCGTTATGTATAGTACTATATTTGTAAGGGTCTTGTTTGGGACCCTTTTTGAATGGACGGCTTGACTGCTGCTCCATACTTATTGACGGATGTTCTCCTTGAAGCCTTACTCTTCATGGAGGTACTGCCCCTTTTCTAGGAGGTTGTTTCTACCTATCTGTTAGGCCCCCTTATCACCCACAAGGGTAGTTTTTCCTCATTAATTAAGGGAATACCTTTGGCTTGTTACCTCTTCATTCAGGGAAGTTACCTCTGCGAAGCCTCTTGGCTCTCCTGAGATCCATGAGGGTAGCTAATCCTCATGACCCCAAGAGATGCTTTACATTGTTGTTTTTTTTTTATTTGTATACCCTCCTTACGACTCCTTTGATATCCATAGGGGTAGCTAATCATTATGAATTCAAGGGAAGCCTTGCGGGGTTTTTCATCATCATTTATATATATATATCTTCTTCCTGCCCCCAAGTGGTTGGTGGGATCTATCTCATTGAGCACTTTGGTCGTTTTATCCCCACCATGTGTGCATATCTGTTATATGGGTGTTTCCATGTAAAAGAAAAAAGTAACAACTGGGATGGAAAAGGAAATATTCTCATTAAAGATACGTAGATTACAAAGGTGCTCATGGCAGCATTGCATCTATTGAGGCTTTTGAGATAACCTCCTTAATTCTTAACTATTTTACCCGACATTGCATACTTAGACAAAGTAAAGACATTCTTGCCTTAGATATGGAGGTCTTACTGATAGTAACTTTTTAGGTGCTCTGCGTTCCACGCTCTTGGTACCATGGTATCATCCAAACGTGCCAGCTTGTAGGTGTTTAGGCGCACTACCTAGGCAACCTTGTAGGGTCTCACCCAGTTCGCCCCCAGTACACCCGTTCATGGGTCGCAAGTGTTTGGCAGGATTTTCTTTAACACGAGGTCTCCTACACTGAAAGTCCTATCTCACACCCTTGAGTTATAGTACCTTGCGACCCGCTGTTGGTACATTTCCAACCTCAACTGTGCCTTTTTTCTTCTTGCCTCCAATAGGTCCAAATTTTTAGACAACGCTGAGTGATTAGCTTGATCATCGTATACTTGTACATGGAAATAATTGACTTTAATTTCTTTTGGAAGAACAGCCTCACACCCATAGGCTGAGGAAAAAGTTGTTTCTTTAGTGGTAGATGGGGGTGGTCCTATAGGCCCAAAGTACATTAGGCAGTTCTTCGACCCAAGCTCCCTTCAACTTTTCAAATTTCATTTTCAGGTTCTTTTTGAGGATCTTGTTGATGGCTTCCACTTGTCCATTGGCTTGTGGGTGTACTACAGCGGAAAAAATCCTCTTGATCCCCCTTTCTCTTCAATATTTGTCAAACAACCCTCCTTCAAACTGGGTATCGTTGTCGGAGATTACTTGTAGGGCACCCCATACTTGCAGACGATAAACTTGTTGAGAAAGACGATGATTTGCTTGGCCGTTATATTGACTAGAGGCTCTGCTTCAACCCATTTGGTATAGTAATCTACTGCTACAACCGCATACTTTGCTCCTCCTCTTCCTGTTGGTAAAGTGCCAATCACGTCGATCCCCATACAGCAAAGGGCCATGGACTGGTCATGCGCACCAACTCATTTAGTGACTATCTGGGGTAGTTTGAATGGCATTTTCACTTGTCACATCTCCTTGCAATGTCACTTGCGTGATTTTCTATGGTAGCCCAATAATACCCATGCCGCATGACCTTTTTTTGTCATGGATTGCCCCCTAACATGATTTCACATTCTCCTTCTTGTATCTTTTGTAAAACCTTCAAAGCTTCCACCTTGTTTATACATCAGAGGAGCGGGGTGGAGAAGCCCCTTTTATACAAGACTCCATCCACTAGGGTGTATCGGGAAGCTTTGTAAACTAGCTTGCGAGCATCCTTTTTGTCCAAAGGCAACGTTCCATCACTTAAGTACGTCAAGATGAGTTTTTTTCCATGAATCCTCGAGGACATTGACCATGTGAACTTCCCCCTCTGCAATACTTGGTTTGGACAGGTATTCAACGAGGATGGACTCAAGCATATCTTCATCTCAGGTGGAGGCAAGCTTTGTGAGAGCATTGACATTCATGTTTTGCTCTCTTGGGATTTGTTCTATGGTATATTGTTCCAACTGGTCCAAATACCCTTTCACCATGGCCATGTATGCACCCATCTTTGGGCCCTTGCTTGATATTCACCTTTCACCTGAAATACCACCAATTGTGAGTCACTAAAAACATGCAAGTGTGTTACCTTTAGCTCCATGGCTAGTCGCAGGTCGGCCAGGCATGCTTCATATTTCGCTTCATTGTTGGAAGCATCAAATCCAAATCTTATTGCGCAATACATCTTGTGCCCTCAGGTCTTATCATTACTATGCCAGCTCCTGCCCCTCCTTCATTGGACACTCTGTCTACACGGAGACTCCATTCTTCAGGTTGCTTTTCTTCTCCTTCGTAAGTCGGTTCATTTTCTTCTATTTCTCCCTCTTCACGGGGACGATAGGAAAACTCGACTATAAAGTCTGCATGTACCTGCCTGTTGATTGAAAATATTGGGGTATAAGTGATGTCGAACTAAATTAATTCAATATACCATTTTAGCAACCTTCCTGAAGTCTGGTTTATGCAAGACTTGATGCAAAGGGGTGTTGGTGAGAACTTCAATAGCATGAGCATGGAAGTAGGGCCTTAGCTTTCGCGAGGCCACCACCAAAGCATATGCTAATTTTTCTATTTCTGGGTACCGAGTTTCTGCATCTACCAACTACTTGCTGACATAGTATACGGGCTGTTGGTGCTTATTTTCCCCTTTGACTAGGGTGGCGGTAATGGCGTTTCTGACACTACTAAGTATAGGTACAACCTTTCCCCTTTTTTGGGCTTAGCCAGAAGGGGCGGTTTTTCGAGGTGTTCGTTTAGCTTAGCAAAGGCTTCCTGACAATCTTCATCCCAAGTGAACTTTTTGCTCCCTTTTAGGATGTTGAAGAAGGGGAAACACTTGTTGGTGGAACTGGAAATGAGCCTGTTGAGTGCTGTTACCCTCCCTATCAAGCATTGCACCTCCTTTTTGTTTCTCAGTGGGCTCATTTCCAATAATGCTCTGATTTTATCAAGATTGGCCTCAATACCTTGGGAATTTACTATAAAATTGAGGAATTTCCCTAACGAAACACCAAAGGTGCACTTGAGCTGGTTAACCTTCATTCAGAATCTTCAGAGGGTGTCAAACATTTCACCAAGGTCATTTGTGAGCTATTCTCCTCTGTTAGTCTTCACCAACATATCATCCGCATATACTTCCACATTTCTTCCTATCGGATTTGCAAACATTTTGTTTACCAACCTTTGATAAGTAGCGCCCGCATTCTTTAACCCAAAAGGCATTACCTTATAGCAATAGAGCCCCTTGTCTGTTATAAACAAAGTATTCTCTTCTTCAGGTGGGTTCATGGGTATTTGGTTGTACCAGGAATAGGAGTCCATGAAGATGAGTAGCTCTTGCCCAGCCGTTGCATCTACTAATTGATATATCCTAGGAAGTGGGAAGCTGTCCTTGGGGCAGACTTTATTGAGGTTAGTAAAATCCATGCAAGTCCTCCACTTCCCATTGGGCTTTGGGACTAGAACTGGGTTGGATACCTATTATACCCAAAAATTGGAGATCAATAACGTGGCAATAAAGATGACAAGTGGTAGTGCATGATCAGTAAAAGACACATTAATAGTCAATAAATACATTGACTCCTCAGAGTTGTGATAAAGGGACCCGGTAGACTGACGAAGAATTTGGACTGCTTGAAAGATGTCATAACCAAGCCAAGTGCACCTTGGTCCGAGGAAAGCTAAGGAAAGTGCATCCTAGGAGGCTAAGGAGAATGCATCCTAGGAGAGCTAAGGAGAGTGCATCCTAGGAGAGCTAAGGAGAGTGCATCCGAGGAGAACTCAAGAGAGTGGTCCTAGGAGACCCCAAGAGAGTGGTCCTAGGAGACCACAAGGATTTGGTCCGAGGAGAAACATGGCATGCTAGAGGAGAGTGCCATGTTAGAGTAGAGAAGTGCATGTCCTACCACCATGCACGTCAGACTGACAAATGTTTGTCCTACCACCATGCACATGTCCGACCAGCACTTGCATGAGTGGTCAGTAGGAGAGGTGGATCAACTAACTAGAGGAGGACTAAGTCAAGATTCCCAGAAACAGCTTCAACAAGATACGCGGGAATCTCTCATTCTTCCCACAAATGGGGGATTTGGTTACATTTTGAATGTTTTTTGTAATTTAAATGTAATAAATATAATAAAATATCCCGATTCTAAGGGATATCAGTTGTATGACCCTAAGCCTATAAATAGAGGACTTATGGGATTAGAGAGGGTCTTCTGCTTCTTCTTTCTAGAGAGAGAAATTTAGGTATGAGTATTCTAGAGAGAGAAAGTGCTGGCATTTGAGAGAATTCTTGTATTTTTGCAATCTGTACTGAAGAAACTCAGTTGGCTCAGTCCATCTGATCTTGAGTACGGATCTATAAATCACAACTCTAAGTGGATTAGGCTATTACCGACAATCGGGGCTGAACCACTATAAAAATCTTGTGTGTTCTTTATTTTCTTTATTAAACCGTCTGTGTCGTTTAAATTCTCTTGAAGGCTTGTCGTATTTGACGTTCTCACGTCGTTGGCTAAAAACGCAGTCAACAATACCCACACCGGGTAGAATGCTTCTCGGATAAATCTGTCTGCCTTCAACTTGTCGACTTCTTCTTTCAGGGCTGCGTATCTCTCCGAATCTAGAGCCCTCCTTTTCTGCCTCACAGGTGTTGCTTTTGGGTCGATGTTCAAGTGATGGCACATGATTGATGGATCTATCCCCACCATGTCCTCATGACTTTAGGCGAACAAATCAAGGTTATCTTTAAGAAATTCTACCAACTTTTCTTTTACATTATTCTAAAGATTTATTCCTACCTTCAGCTTCCTCAGCGGCTCATTCATAACTGTGACTTCTTCCAATTCCTCTACTGGCTTGGCCCTTGGTTCGTCTGAGACCCAGAAGGTCTAATTCGTACGAGTTTGGGCTTCCATGCACTACCATCTCCATGGGTACTGACAGTTTCATGGCTGTGCGGAGGGCGTGTTATAACATTCCCTCGCTTCCTTCTGTTCCCCTTTCACGCTAGCTATCCCTCTAGGAGTCGGGAATTTTATGGCCAAGTGGGATACTGAGGTTATTGCCTTCAATTATCTTAGGGAGGGTCTCCCTAATACCACATTGAAGGCCGAGGCATAGTCTACCACGATAAAGTTTGTCATTATCGTGGTTTGTTTGGGTTGCTCTCCCATGGCGAGGGCTAACTCTATTGTGCCCAGGGGCTGTATCGAGTCCCTTGTAAACCCATACAAGGAGGTACTGCAGGGCTTTAGGTTCCTGATGCTCAGTCCAATCTTCTCTAAGGTCGGGCGATATAGGATGACTACGGAGCTCCCATTGT
This sequence comes from Humulus lupulus, assembly GCF_963169125.1. NCBI lineage: Eukaryota > Viridiplantae > Streptophyta > Magnoliopsida > Rosales > Cannabaceae > Humulus > Humulus lupulus. The sequence goes on along the minus strand of NC_084802.1, from coordinate 239,702,312 downwards.
CTACCAGGACCCGATGCACCCTCATGTTAGCCAGTTGTATAGTCAGTACCAAGGGGTCGTTGTGCAGAAAATGCATACCCCATGCGTCCTCTTCAGTGAAGGTTAGTTAATAGTTCTCTCCCTTAATGCTTTTTTGGGGTCGTTGATCCATGCTTAAGATGGATGGAGGTGGGCTTAGCCTGGCTTCCCTAGCATTTCTATCTCGCCCCTTCCTCAATTCTCCTCTGAATCCTGGTCCTCCGAAGATGGTCCTCACCTCTCCTTGCACCTCTGGGGCTACATCTCGTGCTCGCGGCGAGGGTGGTATGTCTTCTGGTCATTGATTTTCTCTTCGGACGTACCTGCCCAAGTGCCCCATTGGTATGATTTCTTTAATTTCTAGCTTTAACTAAGTGCATTCCATCGTGGTGTGGCCAATGTCTTTATGATATTGACAGTAGTGACTAGGTTCCCTCTTCGGTCAATCTCTCTTCATTGTGGGGGCTCCTGAAGGGGACCTGATTCTCATTCGTGATGAAGATATGTTCCCTAGTGTGTGTTAGGTCAGTATAAAAGGTGTATGGGGTTTGCCTATGTTCACCCACATGCTTGGGTTTCCTAGGATGATCATCTCTTGTCCCTTCATAGGCCCTCTTTTTCTTTGTGCTATTTAGGCCTTCATGGGTTGAGGGTTTTAGGGACGACTCACTCTTTCCAGCCTTAAGACTCTCCTGGCCATCCTCAACGCGGATGTATTTTTGTGCTTGTTCGTAGAAGTTGTCTAAGTCAGTGACCTCCCTCTTTAGCATGTTATCCCATAGCTTACAACCCGGGCACACTCCGGTTGTAATAGCCATTTTTAACTCCCCTCGGGCCAGGCTTCTTACTTTAGCTGCCTCCATATTGAACCTATGAATATAACTCTTTAGGCTCTCATCCTCTCCTTGTTTTACGTTAGCGAGGTTGGTGCCCGGCATGGTGTAATCACACACTGTGTGATGTTGCTGGAGGAATTCGTCGAAAAATTGTTGCCAAGACCTGATGGATCCTAGACTAAGTCTCTTGAACCACTTGTATGTAGGACCCTTCAACGTGACAGCTAAGCAGTGGCATCTGGCTTTGCTATTAATTCCCCTTAACTTCATTAGGTCATTGAACGCATCAAGATGGTACTTTGGATCCATATTGCCCTCATAGGGGGTCATGTGGGGCTCTTTAAAATTGGCCAGGAGCCTCATGGCTTGGATTTCCCTAGTGAAGGGTCAGTCATAATCAAACTAGTTGTCTAAACCGTACCCCCAGACGCGGTGATTACCTTGCTCAGTAGGCTCCTCATCTTGGTGTCTAGGTCTTGTCTCCTTTTGTTCAAGGAGTCCCTTAAGTCGGATGTGTTGACCTTTCCTTTCATTTTTTCTTCTAGGGGGGCCAAAGGAGGTGTGGTCCTCACTCCCGACTTTCTCCTGTTGAGCTCTTCCCTCAAGTCTGGGGGTGTTTCCCTTGAAGTGACCTCAACTTTGTTCTGAGGGATAGCGTCGTTCCTCTGCTCCAGCCTCTTAGGTTGCTTCGTCTTCCCAGGACGCTCATGCTGCTTTGGCCGAGGGGTATTTCTGTTGAGAGTCGAGTCCTCCCGCCATCCACAGGGATTGTGATTTCTCCCCTCTCATGGACTTTTTTCCTTTCGCTTAGGAAGAGGCATGCTTGACTTTCCTTGTAACGGGCCATTTAACACCTCTTGCATGCTTTCTAAGGTGGTTTCTTGCCTTTGGTTCTTTTGGTGTAACTCGTGTTTCTCATCCTTGTAGAATTAAGTCCTTGAGCTCGAGCATATGGAATTTACTCGGGGCCTCTTCTTGGGCCTCCGCGTTGAAATACCCGGAACCCCTCGACCGGAGTTCAGCTCCGGTGGTGGCCTTGGGGAGGGAATGCTCCCACGCCACCTGTACGGGCAACTACTGGTCCTGGATGGTCTCCATCAAGTTGGACAACTGGGGATGAAGCCTCCCTTTTGTCTTTAGGAGCCATGGGCTCCTTTGGTGCCTTAACATTTTCGCGGGGTGGAGGGTTCTTCACAGAGGCTTTCAGCTAATCTCTGTCCAGGTGGACATCAACCTCTTGTGGTTCTCTCAAGTGCTTAGAATGACTTCGCATCTTTCCTTGCCGAATCAATAGAAGAAAAATGGATTGACACTTATCCTTCCCACAGACGGCGCCAAACTATTGATGGTAAGAACTTGTCAACTATGTTAGATCAAGAACTTTGTGAGTTGTAAAAGATTCGAACATAAATTAATTGAACTTGAAGCAAAATTTCTGATGGTTTCAAGAACACAAAATGTAAAAGCTAGAATGGGAAATAGAGAAAATGTAGAATGTCTATTTTTATAAACAATGGCTGATTACAAAACTCCCAAAATTAGACCCACTTCTCAGGTGAAGGGAGGTAATATTTATAGGAGGGCACTAGTGGCTCATTGTACACGGTGGTCTCGGGGGGGACATGGCCCTTCATATGTAGGCTAGGGATGGTAGTTGTGTTGGGAGTGTGGTGATCGACTCTAGTGCACGCCAAAGGTCTGTGGGAGCACCTTAATTTTAGTACTTGGTTGTACCTCAACTATCAGTTTTGTATGAACGTCAGAGGTTGGCTAGGAAGGACCACATCAGGTACCTTACTCGTATGACCACTACTAGTTTTGCATGGAGATTAGGATCAGACATCTGGGTTCTTCAAGGTCGTACTCCCGTACGTATTTCATACTTGGGGTGGACAAGGTCCACTACTTGTCTGCATATTCCACACATGTATGAGCTCTTCCGGTCATACGTGGATTATCAACCCCGCAAGCCACCCTATTCCTATGAACTTCAAGTATTGAACTCCTTATATGTCATCAGGGAGGACACGGTCCCAAGATGCCTGGGAGGAAAGAACCTTGCAAGATGCTGGCGCGGGGCAGAGTAGACAGGTGCCCTCGCGAGACACTGGCATTAGGCAGAGCGTGCGAGGGGCCTTGCTAGAGACTGGCTTGAAGTGGAGCCTGCGAGGGGCCTCACAAGATGTTGGCACAAGGCAGAGCTGGCGGATGCCCTCACAAGATGTTGGCATGATGCAGAGCGTGTGAGGGGTCTCGCGAGATGCATGCGCGAGGCAGAGCAGGCAGTTGAACTCGTGAGATACTGGCTTGAGGCGGAGTAGGTAGATTCCCTAGAGAGATGCTTATGCGAGGCAGAGCATGTGGGGCCTCGCGAGATGCTAGAGTGAGGCAGATTAGGCAGGTGCCCTCGGGAGACGCTAGCGCAAGGCAGAGTGTGTGAGGGGCCTCACGAGATGCTGGCAAGAGGCAGAGCATGCGGATGGCCTTGCAAGATGCTATAGTGAGGCGGAGTAGGCAGGTGCCCTCGTGAGATGCGGGCGTGAGGCGGAGCGTGCGATGAGCCTCACGAGATGTTGGCGTGAGGCGAAGCAGGCGAATGACCACCCGACATGCTGGCATGAGGCGCTAGGTCGGGATTGGTTGTTTCCATCCCAAGCCTATTTTTTGGGAGGAACGCGAGGCATGAGCCTTGTGTGAATGAAATTTTGGCATCCACACACAACATAGGTAAACATAGTGCATTTAATATGTTTAATACAACATTCTCAATATTACGTTAATCCTGTACTATGAGTGGGCCACGCCCTAAACGCAAACCGGGTGTGAAGGTTTCTTACCTCAGGTTCGAGTGTAATGTGTTGACCCTCGAATTAGCCAACGACATGGAGTCAAATATACGACAAAATATGGAACGACAATTGAAAAGATAATCTAATGGGAAGGGAAAAAACACCAAAGAATTATAGTGGTTTGGCCCCAATGATTGTAACAACCTACGCCCACTTAGTGTATTGTTATTATTGAACTTCAAAGTCGTTATTAAAGAACTAGGGTTCTTTGAGTTTCACAAACCTTGGAAGGAATACAATAGAACGATGAACAATCACTATAGCTCTTTCTCTCTCAATATTAAGCAAAACAGATAATGAATCCAAAAGTCCCTTCCTTGAGCTATTTCATGCATATTTATAGGCTCAAGGAGGGTTACACATGCTAATGTGTCCTATCTTTCCTTAATAATCCCGTATCAAGGATAATTATGAAGAAATATTCAAATGCAGTTAATATTAGATTACATCTTAAGAAGGAAATAAATCAGGCTTCACGATCAGCCTGGTCGTAACAAAAATTAACACTGACGATGAGGTGTGCTTCTGGTCGATAGCCGAACAACACCTTTGCCCTTCAATTCGGCCACGTGTCAATCCACGTGCAAGAAATCTTTAAATGGTCATCAATAGCCATTTTTGGGTAAACAGTTGCCCCCTAATAAGAAAACTTAGGAAACCGACTCTTCGAATACCCCACGAAATCTGTCAGAACCGCCCATGCTTTCTCGAAAAAGGTGACCAATCATGTCTTTTCAGTTTCCCAAGAATGTGTTCGATGGCTATCACACTTCCCCATTCCTTGAAAAATTACCCTTTATGATTACCTTGGTAACCGTTCCTCGGCTAGTATAAATGACCCTTCAGAATCACTTTTTACTTTTTACATTTTATCTCTATCTTCAAGAAAACCGAAGAACAAGGAGCCAAACTTCCAGAACTCAGACAACTCTTGACAATCCACGAAGCTCCTGCCCAACCAAACCGACTTAGCGCCTCAGACTCTACTCCATCTTTTATTCAAGAACTTTTCTTCAACCTTTCAGTTGTCGATACACCATGCCATATCTGTTTATCTCTATTTTTGATTTATGATTCCTTGAATACATATATATATTTTTTGTTCTTGGCCAAAACTGACTTGGAGTAATGGGCATACTGACCGATGCTTGATAGGATAGTGAAATAGCATTCTATAGGAGTTAGGAGCCAGTTTGGTAGTCGAGATTGTAGATTTAGAGCGTAAAATCGAAGTTAAAATTAAATTTTTAAGCTAGGTGAAAAACTTGGTTTTTCCCGCCCTCTCGGAGTCGAAAAAGCTTTTTCCTTAAAAACTTTTTACTTCCGCTTTTCAATCTGTTTTTCAAACTGCTCGTATAGAACTTAGTGTTTTTGTTAGAATGCTGCTGGTCATATACGCGAACAACGTTATTCCAACTTTCAACACAAGCTTCTAAGCTTTACGTCTTATCTCCCCATTTCTCTATTCGCAGCTTTCATGCAAGATCCGTGGGGAGGAGAAAGACCCATCGATGATGACTTACTAGCTCAGCTGCTTGAGGACGAGGAGCAACCGTCATCGCTAATACCTGACATTCCCTTTTCTCACGCCACTTCAAACACTCCATCTATCCTCATCCAAAATATGGCTTGAGCAAAAACTACAGCCCAGAAAAAGAAAACTCCTAATCCTTCAAATCAGCCTGCTCCTCGGGCTGAAATTCCCTCGACTAGCGGTCGAGCAGAAAATATTCCTGACCCCAATATCCAAACTCATGCTCAGCCCCAAAATTCCATTCAACCAGATGTTGAATGGTATGTTGTACTTGAAAGCCAGGTGACGATCAGGATGATCGCCAACTACATTAGAAAATATGGACTCCCAGGGGTGACATTAGTTCGACCCAATCAAGATCAATGAGCGAACTTACCCGGAGGCGCTTTCAGCGCCTGGTCGAGATACCATATTGAGGCAGGGGCTACCTTGCCTCTTCATCCATTCTTCCAAGGGGTGGCCAACTACTTCGGCGTCACCCCTTTCCAAATAACTCCCAATGGGTATAGAATGCTTGCAGCACTCTATAACCTTTATAGCCACAAAAAATGGCCTGTGCCAACACCCCATGATGTTAATTATCTGTTCGACCTCAAGTCTAACCCCAACCAAGAAGGTACGAGGTTTTTTAATTTTTGTCATCAGGAAACAGGGCGCACCTTCCTGACCGACACCACTCACATATCAAACGTGGGGAGGTACTACCAGGAATATTTCCTTACGACTGACATGGTCACAAATAATCTGGCCTTTACTCAAGGAGGTAACACCTTTGTACCACTGATCATTAATCTTTCTTTAATTTTTCCTCTACACTTTCTTAGACTTTTAATACCTTTCAGGCCCATGGCTGTGACCAGACCCCACTCCTGACATAGAGTTAAGATCAACCCTCTTGGCCAGTATGACTGATGTGGAGAAAAACATCAAGCATCTGGTCACAGAGGCTAACCTTAGGCTGGTCGGCCTTTTGGCCCCTCATTAGGACATGAGGGAGTCAACAGCGGGGAGTGGTACTGGCGGAGAAGTTCCCGAGTAGTACCTGGACGTGGAACAAACCCTTCCGAGGAGGGCCACTGGAGTAACAATCAGGGAACCTTCCAGCACCCCGCAGGCTGCTGCTCCCCCCGCCCCAAAGGGAAAAAGAAGGCCATCGAACCTCTCTAGCCCCTCAACGAATCTTCAGATGAGAACAGTACTGATCTCTCCCTCTTAGATAGCTTGCCAATTCCCTGTCACTTATTTGATGGGGACGACAATTTTAAGTACGCTCCAAATTTAGATTCAGCCTTCTTCATGCCAGAGAGTGAGTGTAAGACTAGTAGAGTATATAATGTAGCGACTAGTAATGATAGCTCGGGCATTTCACTTACAATTGTCTTTGTTTCTTTTCCTAACATAACATACTTACTTGTTTATACTATCTCACTGTTCGAATATTTGCTTCTTCTCCAGATATGGACTCTGAGTGCGAGTTCGACATATATAGCGCCCCTGAGGCTCCCGAAGCTCCCTCGAGCAAAAAGAAAGCGAGCAAGAGGCATCCCGGAGAAAGCAGTAAAATGCCTTAGGCTAAGAAGTCTCGCACTATAGGCCTCCCAGAGGACGGACCCTCAGCCAATGCAACACCATCCTCTTCTCCTCTCGAGCAGCAGACTTCCCCTGCTCTTGCCGGGTCGACAATATCTCCACCGGCCCCAACAGATCAGACTCAGCAGGTTGGTGCTGCTTCCACTGGGGGCGACATAACAAGTCGTGCCTTCAGATAGGTCAAAGACAAGGTCACAAAAATTGTGAAGAATGATCGTTGCCGAGAGACGATGGCTGAAACTGAGACAATGGACGTCAACCAGATCCTAGCCCGTGCCTTGAATGAATTTGCCAATGTAAGTTATGTTTTTTGTGTAGATAGCTTCCTTTATACTCTACAGTCAGTCTAATCTTTGCTCTGATCATAGGCATTTCTAACCCTTACTGCCGGTCAGCTATGCTTGGGCGCCGTCACCGAGCAGTCCAAATCTTTGGAGCAACGGCATGCTGACGAACTCAAAGCTGCCGAAGTGAAATATGCTGAACAACTTGAGGCGGTGCTTGGGGAGAAGAAAAAACTGGCTGAGGAGTTGAAGGAGAAGCAAAGTGCTCTGGATAAGGCCGTCAAGCAGAGAGACAACTTCAAGGAGTCTAATCGCGTCAATTACCGCGGGGCTAAAAAGCTCGAGGAGGATTTGACTGCGAGTAGACAAGAAACTACAACTTTGGAGGGCCGGATTGAGGAGCTTGAAAAAGCCAATGTTAGCAATTTGGAAAGGTACAAGAATGCCACGAGTAAGTGTTTTTATGACTTCTGGAAACACAACCAAGGGGCGGACTTTAGCTACCTTCCCGAGCGCGCAAGGCAAGTCGAGATAGCCCGCTGCGTTGCTCGACTAGCAGAAGAGGAGAGGGCAAGGGTACCTTCCTCGCCCGAAATCTCCTTGGCGACTAGCATGGACGGGGCGGACAATGAAACTGTAGATGTCGTCAACCAGGGTACCCCTCAAGATCCTCCGGCTTCATAGTCTACTATTTCTTTTAATCTTTCAAGTACACGACCTACGGGTTGTAATGTAAAGACATTAATATTTTATTGCTGCATGGGCAGCTATTTTCCTTTTAATCAGACATTACATCCGAGCAATACTGCTCGCAGTGTAAAGTAATTCGTTTTTGATATTATAACACATTTTTATTTTATTATAATATCTGTTCGTATGACCGAACTTAGCATAACACTTTGGTTTGATTTAACAAAATACAAAATTTTGAAAAATACTCTAAGTACCCTAGCATGCTTTCACTTATTTTGCTCATGTGTTTACATACCTTTTAACGATATGCTTTGCTTACTTGAACCTTATATGCCCCCAAGTGATCGAGGAGCTTTAGGTCCTTGGTCACTTGCCTTGACCAAAAAATATTTGAACAATGCTGCTCGGAGCAAAATAATTGAAATAGTAATACAGAAAACAACACACGTAATGAGCAAATACTTGTAATAAATACAATAATTGGAAAGAAATGACTGGCTGTGCACAGTCCCTTATATTTCTTGTAATAAATGGACGAAACATGTCTGTACAAGTGATCAATAAGATCTTACACTTATTAGCGATCGGTCACATAAAATGACCAACCCTTTTTCAAAACTTGTAAAAAGTAAAATTAATACAAGCCAGTACTTACGCAGGTTGTTCTCCATTCCAATAGTGAGGAACGAGATCTCCGTTTAAGCGAGCAAGTTTATAGGTGCCTGGGTGAAGAACTTCTTCAATCTGGTATGGCCCTTCCCAATTAGGTCCGAGTACTCCAGCAGCTTGGTCGCGGGTATTTAGAAAAACTCTTCGGAGTACAAGATCTCCAACGCTTAACTTTCTTTCTCTCACTTTAGAGTTGAAATGCCGGGCGACCTTTTGCTGGTAAGTAGCTACTCGGAGTTGGGCTTGCTCCTGTTTCTCATCGATCAAATCGAGGGATTCCATCAATAGTTGGCTGTTTGAGCCTTGGTCGTACGTTATTCTGCGATGCGAAGGCGGATCTAACTCAACAGGCAACATAGCTTCATATGCATAAGGCAAAGAGAACGGAGTATGACCCGTTGTTGTTCGGTGGGAAGTACTGTACGACCAAAGTACTTCAGGCAATTGTTCTGGCCATGCCCCCTTAGCTTCTTCTAGTCTTTTCTTCAGTGTATCCTTCAACGTTTTGTTGACTGCTTCAACTTGTCCATTTTCTTGGGGATGAGCGACTGAAGAGAAGCTCTTAATAATACCATGCTGCTCGCAGAAGTCCGTGAATAAATCACTGTCAAACTAGGTGCCGTTATCGAGACGATCTTCCTTGGCAATCCATAGTGACAAATGATGTTTTTGATCACTAAATCCAACACTTTCCTGGTCATTATGGTTGTAAGCGGTTCAACTTCGACCCACTTGGTGAAGTAGTCGACGGCAACCACAGGATATTTTACACCGCCTTTACCCGTGGGCAAAGATCCGATTAGGTCGATACCCGAAACTGCAAACGGCCATGGGCTTTGCATCTGCTTAAACTCATTAGGGGCTGCTCGTGGGATTTTGGAGAATCTTTGGAATTTTTCACACTTCCGCACGAATTCCATCGAGTCTTTATTCATCGTTGGCCAGAAATATCCTTGCCTTAGGATCTTTTTTGACAAACTCTGCCCCCCATCGTGGTCTCCACAAAAACCTTCATGCACCTCTTTCATCAATTCTTTGGCTTTCTCCTTTGTAATACATCTGAGGAGTGGCATTGAGTATCCCCTTCGGTACAAGATTCCATCGACCAGGATATACCTAGCAGCTTGCCGCTGAAGGGTCCTGGCTTTGTTTCTGTCTGTTGGTTTCACGCCTTGCGTCAGATACTCTTCGTATGGTGCCATCCACGTATCTGTCATCTGGATCACCAGAGTGGTCTCCTCTGATCGGATGCTTGGTACAGATAGTCATTCAACTGGCACTATGTTCAGAGTATTAGCATCTTTTGCACTTGTTAGTTTGGCCAAAGCATTAGCGTTGAATTCTGGTCGTGAGGTATTTGCTGAAGGGTGTACTTATCAAACTGTGCTAACAAATCATTTGTTTTGTTCAAGTAGGCAACCATATTTAAACCTCGGGCTTGGTACTCTCCTATGACTTGATTCACCACCAGCTGAGAATCACTGTAGATGTCAAGCACTTTTATATTCATGTCCCTGGCTAACCGCAATCCAGTGAGTAGTGATTCATACTCGGCCTCATTGTTAGAAGCAGTGAAGTCAAATCTGATTGTGTAGTGAAAACGGTGCCCCTCCAATGTTATCAATATCACTCCTGCCCCAGCGTGGCACTCATTAGAAGAACCATCTCTAAATAATTTCTACGTGGGTGCTTGACTTTGACATTCAGGCTCGTCAGGCTCTTCAATCTGCTCGCCATTCATAAGTTCAGTGAATTCTGCAATGAAGTCAGCCAGGGCTTGTCCTTTTATCGCTACTCGCGGCAAGTAAGATATGTCGAAATGCCCAAGTTTAACTACCATTTTTAACAATCTACCTGCTGCCTCAGGTTTTTACAGGACTTGCCAAAGTGGCTGGTTGGTCAAGACCGTAATTGGATGAGCTTGAAAATAAGGGCACAGCTTCCTGGAGGCCAGAACTAGGAAATAGGCTAGCTTCTCGATGGGTGGATATTGCTGTTCTGCTCCAATCAGCCTTTTTCTTACATAGTAAACAGCCTTCTGCACGCCTTCTTCCTCCCTTACTAAAACGACACTAGCAGCGTATTCTGTGATCGCCAGGTAGATGGACAAAATTTCTTTATCGACCAACTTTGATAGGATGGGTGGTTGTGCCATATGAGTTTTTAGTGCTTGAAAAGCCTGTTCGCACTCCTCCGTCCATTAAAACTTTTTATTGCCCCTAAGTAGATTAAAGAATGGGACGCACTTATCTGTTGACTTTGAAATGAATATACTAAGAGTGACAATTCTTTCGGTTAAGCTTTGAACATCCTTAATCTTTGCTAGTGATTTCATATCGATCAAGGCTTTAATTTTCTTGGGATTGGCTTCAATTCCGCTCGAGTTAACTATAAATCCCAAGAACTTCCCTGATCCTACTCCGAAGGAGCATTTAAGGGGATTTAGCTTCATCTGATATTTGTTCAAGACGTTGAAGTACTCCTGAAAATCCCTTACATGCTCTTCTGCTTTCTTCGATTTGACTAGCATGTCGTCGACGTAGACCTCCATGTTTATGCCGATCAGCTCCTTGAACATGTGGTTGACGAGTCGCTGGTAAGTCGCACCAGCGTTTTTCAAACCGAAGGGCATCACTTTGTAACAGTAGAGCCCTGTATCAGTCCGAAAGCTAGTGTGATCTTCATCATGGGGATGCATACTAATTTGATTATAACCGAAGTACGCATCCATAAATGAGAGGATCTCATGTCCTACAGTGGCATCGACCAGCTGGTCGATCCTTGGGAGTGGGAAACAATCTTTGGGGCAGGCTTTATGTAGGTATGCAAAATCCACGCACGTACACCACTTTCCATTCGGCTTGGGCACTAGTACAGGATTAGAGACCCATGATGGATAAAACACCACCCTAATGAACCCATTCTCCTTCAGCTTCTTGACTTCCTCTTTTAAGGCCCTTGATCTATCTTTGTCGAGCAACCTTCTTTTTTGTTGCACTAGTGGAAAGCTCTTGTCGATGTTTAGGACATGGATGATGACTGCAGGATCTATCCCGACCATGTCTTTGTGCGACCAGGCGAAAACCTCCTAGTTCCTCCTTAAAAACCCCACCAGTGCTTATTTTGTTGTTGTCTCTAAGTTTTTATCGACTTTCACAACTCTGGTCGGATTTTCTTCATCGAGTTGGACCTCTTCAAGGTCCTCGATGGGTCCCACTTCTTCTTCAAAATCCCCAAAGCAAGGATCTAAGTCCCTATCCTCACTTTGGGCAACGCCTTATTTGGTGACATTATCACCCGAGTGGGCCTGAACATCAGTCGCCATTTGCGACTCCTTTCCGGTGGCATCTCTCGATACACCCTTCTTTGCCTTGGTGATCGAGGCATTGTAGCATTCCCTTGCTTCCTGCTAATTTCCCAACACGCACCCTATCCCTGCATCTATTGGGAATTTCATGGCGAGGTGCCATATCGAGGTGACAGCTCATAGGTCAACCAAAATTGGTCTCCCAATTACAACATTGTATGCCGAAGGACAATTAACTACTATAAAAGTAGTGAGTAATGTCCTATTAGCAGGTGCGGTGCCTGCCGTAATTGGGAGTCTAATTGACCCTATCGGGGCGATCCCTTCTCCGGAGAAACCATAAATGGTTTGGTTGCATGGCTCCAGGTCCTTCACGAACAACTTCATTCTTTCCAGCGAAGACTTGTATAGGATGTTGACCGAACTTCCTATTTTGACCAACACCCTTTTCACTATCATGTTGGCAATCTGCACGTCCATGACCAGCGGATCGGAGTGTGGGATTCGCACATGCTGGGCGTCGTCGTCAGAGAAGGTTATCAGTTCCTCCTCTGTTCGAGCCTTTTTTGGTGCTCGATCCTCGACACTCATCATCTTGATGTCCTAGTTGTGGTGTAGGGTTTGAGCGTATCATTCCCTTGCCTTCCCACTATCTCCTGCAAGATGCGGGCCTCCGCAGATGGTGAGTTGAGTGCCTGCCACAAGAGCTGGTTGTAAAGGTGGCGAGCGTTGGCATGCAGGTGCTTGCTCATTGCCACCTTAAGCTTCTCGCTGAGAACCTCCTGCGGCTTGCACATATCTTCTTAAATGTCCCTGCCTTATCAGGAACTCAATCTCATCCTTCTACTGGTTACACTCGTTTGTGTCGTGCCCGTAGTCATTGTGAAAACGACAAAACTTTGTTGTATCTCTCTTGAGATATCTTTCCTTATAGGTGCGGGTCATTTGTAAGGCACACTTGAGCTGGTCACCTTGTAGACCTCAACTCGGCTTTCAACAAGGGCAGTGTAGTTGGTGAATCTCGGTTCATACTGATTGCCTTTGGGGTGCTTACTCTCGGAGGTCGAGGGTTCATTGCTCGCCTGCTTTCAACCATTTCTACCATTTCCATTCTCATTGCCTTTGCCATTTCCATTGGGTTTTTCCGACCCGTTGGCGGCTTTGGCAGGTTCTTCCTTGGGCCCCTTGTCTTTTGTTGGCAATTTCCTTTCGTTGGCAATCGCGTGTTCGAACTTGATGTATCTATCAGCTCGATCTAAGAACTCTTGGGTGCTCCTTAACCCATTCTTTCTGAGGCTGCTCTAGAGGGGTGAATAGCGCCTAACCCCAGCACTTAGGGCCATCATCTTACCTTCATCGCCCACAGTCTTGGCTCCAGCTGCAGCTCGCATGAAGCCCTGAACATACTCCTTCAAGGGCTCACCCTCTTTCTGGTGTATCTCGACCAGTTGGTTGGCCTCAGTGGGGTGCACGCGACCCGCATAGAACTGTTCGTAAAACTCCTTTACGAACATTTCCCATGATACTATACTAGCAGGAGGGAACTTGAAGAACCACTACTGGGCGGTGTCAGATAGTGTTGCAGGGAAGATACGGCAGTGGGCATCTTCTAACACCTTTTGTATATCCATTTGTATCTCAAACTTATTAACGTGAGATACCAAGTCTCCATACCCATCAAAATTTGGCAGTGTTGGCATCTTGAATTTACTGGGGGTTTCAGCCACAGCCATCCTCTGTATGAAGGGGGTGCCTCTCCTTCGATCGTACTCAGTGTGGGATGTTTTCCCCTTGACCAGATGCTGCACCGCCTGGTTCAGGGCATCGATCTCAGCCTGAATAGCTTTTGGGATTGCTAGGGCCACTGGTGCCGGGGGAATGTACTCATCGTGCCTTTTAGGGCGGTCGTTAAGTACGCCCCTCAGATCATCGTCTCTTCGTCTCTGCTCGCTAGCTCCCAGCTGACTAAAGACGTTCTACTACCTGGGCTGCTCCCCAGCGTTATGGCCCGCTGGTCAGTCCTCTCTAGGTGGGGGGCTCCTGCCTCCACCTCCTTCTTCGTTGCTCTAACCAGCATTTCTTCTGCCGAAATCGGCTTCATTGTAGTCGTGGCCATCTCTGAACTGTGGCTGACTATGGTGTGACCGGCTATTCACTTTGTTACCTCCACGGGCTGACATTTCCCGAGCATCAGGGGGAGGCCTGCGCTGGTCGGTGGGTCCCCAGACATTGTTATGCTGTGGGGGGCCCCTGACCGCAGAGCCTGTCTCGGAGTTCCTCTTGTTGGCAGAATGATGCTGCCCCCTGCTCGGTAGATTTAGCTCTTCATCCCCTGGGCGTCTAGGGCTGCGGGGCGGTTGCCCGGCCCTATTCTGCCCCGGGCGCTAGGGATTGCCTCGACCAGCCTGAGATGGAGGCTGCTGCTCAGGATCCCTAGGTAGGACATAATCCTGAGCCGCAGGCTGCTGCTCCGGCCTTTGAGGGCTTGCTGGTTGGAGTGGAGGGTTAGGATTGGGACCCCTTTGAGGCGGCCCATTTGGTGGCTGATCTAGCTGGGAGGTTGGCGCAGCCTGATTTCTAGCCAGCTAGATGGTTGCTTCAAGGGTGGCCATGGCATCCCTCTGCTGACAATCCATTTCAACCTGCCGCTCGCTCAGCTCCTGACGATGGTGTTCTATTTCTCTTTGCTGCGATGCCATTATCTCTGCAGCATTCTCTTGATTGGCCAGCTCATCCTGCAACACCCCCAGCGTTGCCTTCAGTGTTTCAGAATCTAAGTCCTCCTCATCAAACTCCAAATGTGGTTTGTCCTCAGCCACATTTGGGGGAGGAGGCTGGGATGATGCAGCGCTAGCGGCCTGTCCGGTCGTCTTGGATGTTTTCACCATTAGATTCTTTCACAATCTCTCAATGAAAGCACTAGAATGTTGACCCTCGAATTAGCCAATGACACGGAGTCAAATATATGACAAAATATGGAACGACACTTGAAAAGATAATCTAATGGAAAGGGAAAAAACACCAAAGAATTATAGTGGTTCGGCCCCAATGATTGGTAACAACCTATGTGCACTTAGTGTATTGTTATTATTGAACTTAAAAGTCATGATCAAAGAACTAGGGTTCTTTGAGTTTCAAAAACCTTGGAAGGATTACAATAGAACGATGAACAATCACTATAGCTCTTTCTCTCTCAATATTAAGCAAAAAAGCTAATGAATCCAAAAGTCCCTTCCTTGAGCTATTTCATGCATATTTATAGGCTCAAGGAGGGTTACACATGCTAATGTGTCCTATCTTTCCTTAATAATTGCGTATCAAGGATAATTATGAAGAAATATTCAAATGCAGTAAATATTAGATTACATCTTAAGAAGGAAATAAATCAGGCTTCACGATAAGTCTGGTTGTAACAAAAATTAACACTGACGATGAGGTGCGCTTCTGGTCGATAGCTGAACAGCACATTTGCCCTTCAATTCCACCACGTGTCAATCCACATGCGAGAATTCTTTGCCACATCATCAATTACCAGTTTTGGGTAAACATAATGTGTATTAAGAACGACCCTTGAGAACAATCCCAGTTCTGATCTCCTTACGATAACCTAGTCACAACCATAATAAAAAATCCCATCAATAACGTGGGAATAAAGACTTCTGGACTGATTTGTAGCCTCCGGAACGTCGAATTCTACTATACTAGGTAGTAGATTTGATCTCGATCCCTTAGGTCTGGGTTCCCATCACTCAAAACCCAACATAGCCAAAATTGCCTATGCGGGTCGCAACTTGACCCTGAGGGTCGCGGCACGCCTACACAAAACATAACCCCTTGTACCCTGGGTTAACACGGGTTGTGGCGCCACAAGAACAAGGCCGCGGCATGACCCTACGAACCCAGATTTCCCAGCTTTCTCCTGAGCTAAATCCTACCAAAACCATCGCAAATAATTCCTAGAACCATAATTCAACCTCCAGAACATAATCAACATATTCCCAGCAACAAAACACAACCTTTAGTTCACCCAAAATCCTACCAAAACACAAAGTCAACACCTTGAGCCACAAGGCTCAAGAACACTTAAGAACCAAAACAGAATTCGAGAAAAACATGGATTTACAGCTTACCTCAACTGTGATTTCTATCCTTCTAGTTGCAGCAAATCCAATCCTATCTCAAGCCTTTAATATTCCCAAGTTTTCTGCCTTTAATTCCTTTAGGTTCCTCAAAATTCACCAACAAGATGAGAGAGAAAGAGAGGAGAATGAGTCAGAGAGAGAGAAAAAGTTTTTTAATAAAAGTGTTTGTGTTTTAGTGAGGTTACTTAGAGTTCAAGTAACTCTAAGTATATCCCGAGGCTCAAGGTACCAAAACTGTCCCCAAGGGTAAAATGGTCAAAACTCTTGGAATTCCCTCCTAATCTCACTAATATTGAATATATCCTAGTTATCCCCATTACTCGATATCTCGGTAATACACTAAATACCAAAAATACCCCTTGACTCACCACGAGTCGGGTATTAGGTCTCGTCGTCACTTTCCCGCTAACTTGCTCCCTAGGATTGCCTCGTGTCGAGTAATCCAAATATATCCACATAATAATGTGGTCTCACACATATATCACATATATTCTAAATATACCCGTAACGGGCCAAATTACGAAAATTGTCCTTCTAATAAGAAACGGGCCCGCATGCATATTTAATACACCTAAACATGCAAATCTAGTCATATTATAATATAACTCACGTAATCATATAATGATACACATATATATATCACATAAACACATATTTCATAATTAAATCAAATAATTTCCATAATTTGCCATCCTGCCCCCCTAATTGTCAGGAGGGATATGCTATGACTTTCTCATTCTGCATTAATACTGCCCCCAGCCCTTGCTCTAACACATCACTATTAATGGAATACCCCTCTATATCATTAGGGATAGTAAATACTGGAGCAGTTGTCACTCTTTTCTTAAGTTCATGAAATCTTTGTTTGCACTTATCTGTCCATTCGAATTTACTGTCCTTACAGATAAGGGCAACCGTTGGTTTGGCTATTTTGGAAAAATCTTCAACATATTGCCTATGATAACCCGCTAACCCTAGGAAACTTCGTACTTCATTTGTGTTCTTCGGGGGTTTCCATTGATTCACAGTTTCAATATTTGCTGGGTCTACTGAAATTCCCTATCCCAGCACCATGTGTCTGAGAAACTTACTTTCTTGAGAAAAAATTCACACTGCCAGAACTTTGCATGCATCTTCTTTTCTTGTATCTACCGCAAAACCAATTCTAAGTGTATCACATGCTCCTCATTATTCCTTGAATGTATAAGGATATCATCTATGATTATGATAACAAATTTATTTAAATACTCACAGAACACCCTATTCATTAAGTCCATAAATGCTGCAGGGGCGTTGGTGAGTTCGAATGACATCACTATGAACTCATAATTGCCATATCCTTTCCGGAAAGTCATCTTTAGAATGTCTGACTCTTTCACCTTCATATGATGATAACATGATCGTAGATCGATCTTAGAGAATATCGACGCTCCTTGTAATTAATAAAATAAATCATCAATTATGGGTAAGGAATATCGGTTCTTAATGGTCACCTTATTTAGCTCCCTGTAATCTATGCACAATATCATGGAGCCGTCTTTCTTTTTCATGAACATAATTGAGGCTCCCACGAAGAATGGGTTGGTCTAATGTACTTCTTGTCCAACAACTCTTGTAGTTGCACCTGAATCTCTTTCAATTTAGCTAGTAACATCAAGTACAGTGCTTTTGGGATCGGTGTTGTTCCCAAAATTAGCTTTATTTTGAACACTACTTCTCAACTGGTGGTATCTCTAGAAGATCTTTAGGAAATACCTCTGGGAATTTACATACCATCGGTATGTTGGGCAGTTGCAACTTTGTATCCATGTCCTTGTCCATGATATTTGCAAGGTATCTAATGCATCAATCATCAAGAATATTTCTTGCCTTCAGTGCCGAGATCATTGGCCACTTCTTTTTTTTGAGACATGCCCTTAAGCTCAAACGACTACTCGCCTGGCAGGTGAATATAACTTTTTTGAGCTTACATTTGATAATGACCCCATATTTTTTCGACCAATCCGTACCAAATATAACATAGTATTCGTGTAACCCCAAAACTGACAGATCGACTGTCAGTTCGTGTCTTTCTACCCAGACTGGTACGACTCTAACCCATAACCGTACCAGCATATCCTCTCTCGAACGTAAGGATACTTCACACATATTAGACATAGGCTCAGACTTTCTATCTATTTTCTTCACAATGGAACTAGATAAGAAAGAATGCAATCCCCCAATGTTCATTAATGTACATGTTGAGGTTTAGGTGATAGGAATTTCTCCTAACACCATCTCAGATTATCTAACTCTCTTTTTGTCTTGTGAGAGTGCATAGACTAGCGGCGATACTCTTATTCGATCTTGTACATGGTTCCTCGTCCTTCTTGCTCGAGTTTGGAAATTCTTTTGAGAAGTGTCCCAACTTGTTAGAACTATAACACCCATTTGCATCATATTTTCCTTGATTGCATCGATTGCACTTCTTGCCAGTTGTCGAGTACTCAAACTCATGTGTGGCTACTTGTTGGGACTAGCTCATCCTTGGTTAACAAAGCCTTTTTGCCTCTTAATATTAGCAAGGCTAACTTCAAGCCACCTTGATTACTTTGTGTAACTCCCTAATTTGACCTCCCTCATTATAATAGACATTTTTAAACAAAAACTTAACTTTGAAATGAAAAATGGAACATTCGTTCTTAACCTTATTAAAAATATGCAGTAACATCTGGATGTCTGTTTGAAAAAAAAAAAAGAAACATAATTTCATGCATAAAGAGTGTGTTCCATGATAAATTGATAACAATTAATAAAAATGGTCCTATGGCATTCTTGATCGCTTTCATGCATAAAGCCCCACACAAAGTACATATTTCCCTTAGAAAGGATCTCAACCGGCTATGTATCACATATCATGTTTTCAATTATAACCTGCAAGGGGAAAAAGTATGGGGGTGAGCTAACATCCAAGTCAGGAAAGTAAACTGATAGAATAGAAGATCATAAATCGTAACCAATAATAGGATAAACATAAACATAAAAATAGTTATGTGCTCAACTAGATGTAAATGGAAGAACTTGAGGTCCTCGAAGACCACCTCGGCAACTGATGCCAAACATTTCATCTTTCAAAGTACATGTTCCTAAAACATAGCATACCACATCCTATTTCACAATAAATCATACAACACAAACATGTCTACATCCTTATCTGGTGTGTGTGTGAGAGAGAGAGAGAGAGAGAGAGAGAGAGAGAGAGAGAGAGAGAGAGAGAAATTCTTTGAGAAGGATAACAAGACTGCCTCAAGTCACAAGCCTACAACCATAATAACCTTTGCTTAAAAGAAAAACCATAAAACATAACCCACTAAATTTTAAGCTCCACACGTGTTTGCATGAGCCATTAAAAAAAAATCACAAAATAACTATTCCACTAAAATCGTAAAAAGAACCCTAGCATAATACCACCACAATATCCTCAAATAAAAGCAAATGATACCTCTTTGCATCGGTAGTAGCTGAAACCTCAATCATACCCTCTTGTTGTATCATTTGAATACCTCTAAACCACAAAGAGAATAGATCTTAGATAACAATAAAAAATAGAAGAAATTCATAAATATACTAGCCATGAAATCTTACCACTAAATATCGACTATTTCTCTACTATTTCTTCCAAAAATCCTGAGCCTCAATCTTGCCTTCCTTCTCTATTACTCATGGCACCCTCTAGCTTTCCTTTTTCTTTTAGCTCAAACCACTCTCTAGCTTTCCTCCTCTCTTTTGGTGTGTGAAGAAAAATGAGAGGCAACCTCCTCTATGTGTAGCCATGTACCACCTACAACCATAATGGTGATTGATTCCCATTAATTCCTAGGATCCTCAACCAATAGCATGATTCTTTCAATGTCTTATCACTAACCCTTGAACCTAGTCATAGCGTAATGCATTGTACATTTCTTAATTGCCTAATAACCCAAGATCCCGATCACTTAATCACACTTAAATGACCATTAATCCTAAATCAATTCAATCATAATAATGTTACCCTAGTTTCCATAATAATCAATCTTGATTCCCTCTTCCCTTTGAATTTCGAAAATGCCAATAGTAAGCTTCCAAAATTGTCTCATCATCTTCATTTCACTAAATTCTAAAATGACAATTAAAGAGAATAAAATCTCCTCCAATCAGTTTCCCCAATTTTCAAAATTAACATGTGGACATCACAAATCAATAGTCACCATAAATTTCACCTTTGATTCTTTCCCTTCCATCCATTGTTACCAAAATTGTTCCCACAACATTTTCCTCCTCTCTCACATGCCCAAGACACCATACACACACAAATCACATATAAAAGGAAACTAACAACAATTAACGAACAAAAAAAATTAACATTGGTAAAAATAAAATAAATAAATTAAGTGACAAGTAATTAAAATAAAATAATACACAATAATAAAATAAATAAACAAATAGCTAAATAAACAATTATTAAATTGTGTGATCGAATATTATAATATACCCTCGCTAAAAGGCATTTTCTCCTCGAAATTTGACTCTCCGAACAGCTCAGGGTATTGCTTTTTCATCTCTTCTTTCAATTTGCATCTTGCTTCTTTTGTCGAACAGTTTGTTCTCCAACTCTCAGGTTGCTTCTCAAATCTTTTATTCCCTTTTGTAAGATTTTCACTGGCTGCTCATCTTAGCTCAGGTAATGTCTTAACTCTAACGGCTCGTAACTTAACACATGAGATGGATATGAAACGTATTTTCGCAGCATGGAAATGTGAAAGATGTTATGCATCTCTGATAGGGTTGGCGGTAAAGCTTAATGATACACCATATGCCCAACTCTTTCCAAAGTCACAAATGGACCTATGAATCTCGGGCTTAGCTTACCCTTTTTCCCAAAATGCATAACTCTCTTTATGGGTGACACTCTTAGAAACACATGGTCACCTACTATGAACTCAATATCCCGTTGCTTTGGTTCTGTATAACTCTTTTGTCTACGTTGGGTAGTCAACATCCTTTTCCCAATCTTCTCCACCGCCTCACTAGCTTCTCTTGCTGCTTCCACACCAAGGATTTTCCTTTCACCCACTTCATCCCAATGAAGGGGTAACCTGCATTTCCGCTCGTACAACATCTCATAGGGAGCAATCCGAATAGTTGACTGATAACTATTGATGTAAGAAAACTCCCTTAGGGGTAAGTAGTTGCTTCAAGAATCTGAAAAGTCAAGTGCATAAGATCGTAACATATCTTGTAAGATTTTAATTTTTCAGTCAAATTGCTCATTAGTTTGAGGATGAAATGAGGTACTAAATTTCAACCTAGTACCCATGGCCCTTTGTAGATTCTTCCAGAAATTTGAGGTAAAATTTTCACCTCTATCTGATATGATGGACTATAGTACTCCGTGAAGTCACGCGATTTCCTTTACATATAACTCTGCATACAAATACACAATAAAAGTTAGCTTAACTAGAAGAAAATGTGTCGACTTTGTGAGTCGATCAGTAATCACTCAAGCTGAGTCGTGATGCTTTATGGTCCTTGGCAATTCCACCACAAAGTCCATGTTTATGTCTTCCCATTTCCATTATGGGATACTAATAGGTTGTAACAACCCAGCCGGTCTTTAATGCTTGTCCTTAACTTATTAACAAGTCAGGCATTTAACAACATATTCATCTGTGTCCTTCTTCATCCCTAGCCACTAAAATAGCATCTTCAGGTCATTATACATCTTAGTAGACCCACGGTATAGGAATTATGATGAGATGTGCACCTATATCATGATACTGCCCTTAATCTCCTTGGCATTGGGAACAAATATCTTGTCCTTATAACGCATCAGTCCCCCACTAGACTTAGTGAAAACACTGTCGCCACCCTTTTGAATTAGCGATTCTTGCTTTACTACTGCCTCATCATCTTCCTGTTTTTCCTTGATCTGCTCGAGTAAGGTCGATTGTAGGGTGAGGTTCGATATACTCCCAATTACTAGCTCAATTATTACCAAAACAATCTCCTTTTGTAGTGGCATCTCTATTGCACTAAGTGCATAGACGTTGCCATAATTGCACCTACTCAAATCGTTTGCCACTACATTGGCCTTTCTTGGGTGGTATAATATCTCACAGTCATAGTATTTTACCAGATCCAACCACCTTTGTTGCATCATGTTCAACTCCTTCAAAGTGAAGAAATACTTTAAACTCTTGTGGGTAGTTTAAAATTTTTACTTCTCTCCCCAAAGATGTTGCCTCTAATCTTAAGAGCAAAAACTACGGTAGCCAACTCCATGTCATGAGTAGGGTACCTTTGCTCATACTCCATCAGCTGTCTTGAGGTGTAGGCAACCACTTTAGCTTCTTGCATGAGTACACATCCCAATCTATTCTTAGAGGCGTCACAATATACAATAAATTGTCCGTTTTTTGTTGGCACACATAAAACTGGAGCGGATACCAATCTGTCTTTCAAGCTTTGAAAACTTTCCTCGCATTATTTAGTCCACAAAAAGTTTTGTTGCTTGCGTGTCACACTCTTCAAGGGTATTGAAATCTTACAAAAACCTTCAACAAATCTTCTACAGTATCTTGCCAATCCCAAGAAACTTCTAATCTCAGATGCGTTCTTGGTTGAAGCCAATCTCTCACAACCTCAGACTACTTTCTCTAACTTGAATTCACATTTCTTGAACATAGAAAATAACCGGTGCTCTTGTAATTTCCTTAGTGTCAATCTCATATGATCCTCATGTTGTGCTTCATATTATGAGTATCTAAGAATGTCGCCAATGAACACTATGACAATTTTTCCAAAAAGTCCTTGAATACTTGATTCATCAAATCCACGAAGGTTGTTGGGGCATTAGTGAGTCAAAACAACATCCCCAAGAACATGTAATGTCCATACCAAGTCCTTAATGATGTCTTAGGAATGTCTTCTCCCATTACTTTCAGCTGATGATACCCTGACCATAGATCAATCTTTGAGAATACCAGTCATAAGTTTGTGGTAAATGGTACTTGTTCTTCATAGTAACTTTGTTGAGATCCCTGTAAGCTATGCACATCCTCATGCGTGACCCATAGAGAATAGCTTGGTCTAATAAACCCTTTGTCGAACAGCTCTTGCAATTGTGTTTTCAACTCATTTAACTCCACTGGTGCCATCTGATGCAAGTTCAATAACAAATTCAATTTTTCTATCTGGAGGCAATCCTGACAAATATTCTGGAAAAGATTGAGGAACTCACACACGATTCTAATGTCTTCAATTCTTGATTGTGGCTCCTTGGTGTTGTCAACTATGCTTGCCAAATAAGCTTGACATCCTTGCATCATTATCTTCTAAGCCTTTAGTGCTGAAATTATCAATGTTTAGAGTCTCGATGCCTCTCCCATAAAGAAAAATTGTTCTCCCTCTCCAATGAAATTATTGGTCTGAACACTTCAAACTTTCTCCTAAAGTCAATGGTCGCCCGATATTCTGATAGCCAGTCCATTCCAAGAATTACGTCATAGTCCACCATGTAACGTTCTACCAAGTTCTCTGGGCATTGCCTCCCCTCAACCATTATTGGGACAATGTGGAACTGTTTAGTTGACATCATCACCTCGCCCTAAGGTAAGGTAATGGAAAAATGTTTTCTCAAAGTTTCATAGGCTGTGCCTAGTCTAGTAGTCATATTTGCATAAATAAATGACTGCGTTGCTCCATAATCAATTAAAACTTTACATAGTGTACCAGCAATAAATATCTAACTTGTCACAACCATGTTTCTAGCCGCCGCTTCACCTTGAGTCAGGGCAAACACTCGAGCTGGTATCAGATTATCATTCCTCTGTTGTGCCTCCTTTCTCGTCTCTCCCTATAGCAGGGGACAATTTCTCTTGATGTGGTCCTCTTGACTGCACTAGAAGCAACCTCATGTATCAACAGGACATTCCCCATGATGTTTGCATTTACATTTGGGACAGTTGGTGAGTTCCGCATTGAGACCCTGAGATTTTTTGCTATTTGTTGATCCCTTCAACTTTTTTTTGCCTCACTCCCTTGGCCATCCTGAGACTTCCTCTTTTCACCTTGCCTCGAGTTTACTTTTATATCTTCTCATCTAGCAGCTCCCTCTTTCAATATACGGTCCTCCAGTGGTTCTGTGTTGAGGGCATGCTCTAAGGTCTCAATAGAGATGGTCACTCCCACACTGGTTAACTTAACATTTTGAACTGTCATAGGCGTCAACCCTCTTGTGAACCTTTGTACACTTTGTTGCATAAATTAAAGCGAAGTGCAAATGTACACTATCAATAAGTAATACACTAGGACTGTTTTTAAGTTTTTGATTGTGATAAAAAAATTCTAACAAAATGGTTCAAGGCATGAAAATTAATTAAAAATGTTGTGATATAAGAATTGTGCAATTAAGAACTAATTAAATGAAAAATAAAATAAAATAAACAATTTGGGAATATAGTAGCAAAGAGCGACAAATAGTAAGATGGAAACTAGAATAATTATCCCCCTAATATGCAACTTTGACAGTGATGCTCGATTGATGTTGCAGCAACCAGTTGTCTATTAGTCAAGAATTCCAATTAATTTCATAGGCTTTCTTTAAAGGTCTATGGTTCTATTACTTTAATTAAACCACATATGTCTATGTTAATTTAATTTCAAAGATTCAATTCAAGCATCAATTCCATAAGACAATGCATGGTATTAATCATGAGAAATATTTGAATGAATAAACCTCAAGTGGCATTTAGCATCAAGATCAAAATATCATAAGTCAAATATTAGGATTCAAATTATCTTAGCTATTTAGAGTTTAGCTCATGGCTACAATCTAAAAAACAACCAATTTAATGAAATCAATAATTCACAAATTTAGAAGAGAAATTAATGAAAAACTAAGAGAATGGATAAGAATATCAAGCCAAAATAATTTCTCCAAATGGCTTTGTATTCTAGCTTTTTCTCCTTGCTTTTCCTCTATTTTTCTTCCCTGCCACGTTCAAGCTCTTCCAAAAATTAGGTCTCCAGTGTACCAGGCAGCTCCTCCTTTTCTTTTCTGGTCTGCACATGTATATCTAAAAATTGGGAATGAAGATGATAAAATGCTAGGTTAAAACCCTTCTTTTTTTCTTTCGCGTGGGCTCCTTCCTTTCCTTTTAAGACCAATGGACCAGAAGAAATTAAGGACCCAAAAACCATTTTAGTAACAGCTCAGCCCAATTCAAACAAATCCCAAAAGCTGAGTTGGCCATTTTCTTTACCACGTGGGCCTTTGAAACAGCTGCCTGGCAGAACATAATGTTGCTTCCATGTTGCAACATTTCGTCATCGTGCGTCCAATTCAAGCTTCAATTTCTTTCAACATTATCCAAAACTCTACCAACCACCTGCCAAGAAAAAATTCCACCGTTTAGGATATATTTTTCAAGAATTAAACTAATATTTATTATTATCTCATTAAAATTAATATTTGACAAAACTAAAATAAAGACACTACAAAACACCCTAAACCACTCTTTTCTTGATGAAAACATAAGTTTAAAGGCATAAAATTAACTCTAATTCCTAGAGTTATCACCCTTATAGCCTCAGTTGGTACCAACTCTTCCCCAAACTTTGCCAATCTGTTAAATTTTTGCATGGAATTTCCATCACTGTGGAATTTCCTTGAGTCAAAGCTACAAACTCATCCACTCGAGCTGCCAGAGTCGCAGTACCGTAGTACTTTTTGTTAAAGACTTGAACGTACTCCACCCAGGTCATCATGGTCACATCCTTGGTTTGTTTGATGGCATCCCACCAAATTCATGTATCTTTCTTTAGCAAAGACAATGCGCTGGACACCCTGTCCTCATTCTTCTGCCGCATGTGATCCAAAATAGACTCTACTCATCTCAGCCATTCTTCAGCTTCCAATGGATGATTGCTCCCTTCAAAGCTTAGAGGATGCTGCTTCCTAAATTGTACATAAATAGGCTCAATCTTAGGTATGAACGGTCCCACTATGTGCCCTCCCTGCCCCATCAGCTGTCCAACAGGCACATGTGTGGTAGTGCTTGTCCCAGAGGTTGCCCTCTTCTAGCTCGAGTTGCTTTCTCATCTCCAAGCCTTAACTTTTCGTGCAACCTAGCTATCTCTACATGAGGATCGTCGATTTCTGGCTCAGTTGGATTTCCAAGGGCATTAGCAGCATTGGGGACATCAACTACATTAGGAATGTCACTAGGGGCATTAGTTTCTCTTCTACCCCTTCCCTTTCCTTTTCCTCGCCAAGACGCGACCCGTGTTGCCCTTCCTGGTGCCATTATAATATACTACGGTACACAACTTAATTATAAATAATGAAAGTTTAAATAACACTAAATATAAATAAAAGCAACAATTTATTCATTTATTCCAAAAAGAAAACAAGAGTTTAATACATAACAAAATAAATAAAAATAAAGGTACTACTAGCTCTACTCCTCATCAGACTCATAAGAAACACATGCTCTCAAAATCCTATAGATAGTCTAGGTCAAGGCACCTATAAAATTGTTCTTCTGAGGTGACATGTATTTACCTAATGACTAGTTCAGAAAGCTTAAGGATAAGATGATGCCAAACCATCTCTACCTCCTTCGACACAGATCAATCTTCTTCTTCCGTAGATGTATGTTCTACCTTAAGTATTTTATGCTGGTAGGAAAAATGGGTGATGAGGATTTGATATCTTTCTAGGTCCTATATTCTTTCTTCTGGTATTTTTGTCCATAAGGAGTCGAGCTTATTTCTAGCCCCAGAGTCTTTTATAGGTGCCCAGTGCTCCCCTTCCCAAGACCAGTGCTCCCCTTCGATTCACGATGCCTTGAATCCTATGTTGACCTCCACGACCTGGTTGCATAGTCTATTTAGTGGGCATAGGTTTCGTCTATCTTCTCTATTGTCTTGCAAATATCCTTGATCTCACTAAGGATAACATTCCTTGGTGCTCTCAAAATTGGAGGCATGGTCAACAGATGCCTCAAAGTACATGTTCCTGAAACTTAGTGTACCACATGAAATTTCAAAATAAATCATATAGCACAAACATGTCTGTATTCTTACCCGGTGTGTCTGTCAGATAGAGAATAAGTCTTTGAGAAGGATAACAACACCACCTCAAGTCACAAGCCTATCACCATAATAACCTCTGCTTAAAATAAAATCCATAAAACACAGCCCATCAAATTCTAAGCTCCACACATGTTTGCATGAGACATGAAAAAACAAAATCCCAAAAGAACTATCCCACAAAAATCATAAAAAATAAAAAATTCCATCATAATAACCTCAAAGAAAAAAAAAATCATACAACTTTGGATTGGTAGTAGTCGAACCCTTAATCACAACTTCTTGTTCTATCGTTTGAATACCTCTAAACCACTGAGAGAATAGCTCTTAGATAACCAGAAAAATAAGAAGAAATTCCTAAAGATACTAGCCATGAAAGGTTATCACCAAATATCGTTTACTTCTCTACTATTTCTTCAAAAATCCCAAGCCTCACTCTTGCCTTCCTTCTCTATTGCTTACTCCACCTTCTAGCTTTCCTTTTTCTCTTAGCTCACACCTCTCTAGCATTCCTCCTCTCTTTTTGTGTGTGAAGAAAAATGAGAGGCAACCACATCTATTTATAGGCATGTATGACCTAGCACCATAATGGTGATAGATTCCCATTAATTCCTAGGATCCTCAATCAATACCATGATTCTTTCAAAGTCTTATAACCAACCCTTGAACCTAGTCATAATGTCATGCATTGTACATTCCTTAATGGCCTAGTCACCTAAGCTTCACTTCACTCAATCACACTTAAATGGCCATCAATCCTAAATCAAATCAATCATAATAATGTTACCCTAGCTTCCATAATAATCACACTTGATTCCCTCTTCCCTTTGAATTTTGAAAATGCCAATATTAAGCTTAAAAAATCCACTAATCATCTTCATGTCATTAAATTTTAACATGACAAGTAAAAAGAATTAAATCCCCTCCAATCAGTTTCCCCAATTTTTGAAATTAACATGTGGAAATCACAAATCAATAGTCACCATAAATGTTACCTTTGATTTTTTCCCTTTCATCTATTGTCACCAAAATTGTTCCCACTTCCTTGTCTTCATCTATCACACGCCCAAGACACACACACACACACACACACACAAATCACATATAAAAGGCAACTAGGAACAATTAACTAAGAAAGAAATTAACTTTGGTAAAAAAAAATAAATAAATAAAAATAAGAATTAATTGACAATTAATTAAAATAAAACAATAATAAAATAAATAAACAAATAACTAAATAAACAATTATTAAATTGTGTGATCGAATATTACACTTTGTCTCCCTAAGCCATGAGTTATCTTTGGAGTGAAACTTCCCTTCTACCTGTCCCAACCAAATTGAAATTGTCCAGAGCAACTAGTGTCACCCATTTGCTGCTCAACATATTCATAGCTCAGACAACCTTTTCTCGTTCAGTAACTTCTATGAACTCGAAGATTCATTCAAGAATAATAATCTTCTCTTCTGCCACCATAGGGTCAGGAGTTCCCTCGAATATCGGTGGGTTATGTTTACTGAATGTCTCTGAGATAGGTTTTGGTCACGTTGCTTCTTGTACTGTTGTGGCTTAGGATTTTGTACCTCAGCTGCTGGTGGTACATGATTGTTTTGAGCATTATACGGTGCTGCCGGAAGTCATTACATTTATGTTTGGAACATTTCAGATTGGCGTGCTTTGACATCTGCTTGTTGCTTCTCATCTTACTTCCCTTGAGTTCTCTGTTACTTCAGAGCCCCTTGTAACTCTTGAACTTGCTCTGCCAGAGTAAGTTGACCTCGTGTTGACCTAGTTGTTGCCGCCATGAGTCATTTCATTGAATAGGCTCCATAAGGGAGATAGCGATGGGTGAATAGTACCCGAACAAATAGATACTCAATATAATAATTAAGTACACCAAACATGTCACACATAACACAAAAATCAAAAGAAAACATGAAATAGAATCGAAATAAGACTTTACTACATATAATAGTATCTCTATGAGAGTTTCAAATTTCATCTTAGTCATCCTACGAGGTTTCCAAAAAATTAGCCCTAAGGTACCGATTACCTGATCTTAGTTATCGTAATGGATTTACAAATCTTAGCTCTAACATATGGGTTCTACAAACAACTGATTAAAATACAAGACAAAGATAGCCATTTAACCAAAAGTACATAGCCTATCTATCTACTTAGTGTACGATATCTGAGTTGGAGTGAGAATCCTTGTTAGAGTGCTCCTTGGGGTCTTCTTCAGATTCTTCTTCCTCAAAAGCTTATCTAGCCTACTCATTATGCTGTATCTGGATACTCTTGTAATTTCTGTACCAATCAGACTTGAGAAGAAAGGGTCTGAAATTCTGTTCAATTACTATCCTTAGTTAATTCCATCCTGTGGTACGTGGTTTGGTTGGTGTGTTGATGAACCAAGCGAGGGTTGCATCCTCAATATAGAGACTTGCTAACCTAGACCTAAACCAGGAAGGTGTTTTTTGGAAGTCAAATCATCAATCCACTCTTACTGTCTACCTCCATATTTCCTCCCTATCGTCCCCTACTCCAGTAAAATGATCCAACTCTTAGGTCATAAAAGATCATAGGATTTCACCTCGCTAGTTTAGGTTGTTCTCCCTATGAGTATTGATCACTTCTGGTTGGTAAACTATCTCAGGTTGGTTTGCCATTCTATCCTATAATTTATAGAATTTAGGTAAGTACAAAGAATTAAATAACCTAAAATAATATTTAAAGACAATACTTACAGTGAGTGTTGTTCTACCTTGCATAATGTAAATGTGGTATTGTCTACAAATCCAACTCAACTCGTGTTCTAACACTACTTCTAATGACACAAAAATACTAACCCATATTTTATGGAAACCAAACCATTTATGCCATTTAAAATGTCTCAAAAATCCTTATAAAATTACTGTTGTACCCTAAAAATTTGCACGAGTTAAATCACTCAGCTAGGGCTACAGTTGGCAGATGAATATATGGAAAAAGCAGATGCGTAGAACATCTAGATAATGATGATGTGAACAGCTCGAGTTAGGACTTGACAGCATGGCATTCATGTAATTGGCAGGTGGACTTTTAGGATGATGGTCTAATTCGAGACATGTAGTGGTCGGATTCCCTTTAGGGCGATCTGAATATGTTTAGCTTGTGGAGACCTGGTCATGATGCATACTGAAGGATCTCGAGAGACTCGGAGGCACTCTATACGCTCATTAATCCCTAGGCTATTTTACACATTTATGGTCCAAGATAACAGGAGTATATTCTGTTAGGCAAACATATCGCTATGTAAATGGGAATTATCTGTATTAAATTTATACCATATTTATGCACATAGTTACCCAAACCTGTCCAGGAAATTCCACTATAAATATCAGGGATAATGGACAGGAAAAGGGGCTGCCTTTTTTGTAATACTGAAACTCTGCAGAAATTGTGAGAGAGCAATAATATTGTCTCGTGGACTAGGTGGATTTTAACCACTGAACCATGTGTAATTGTGTGTGTAAGAAAGGCTTCTTCTAAGCTCATTATGGTTGGCAAATAAGCACTAATACTCTTATTAGATTTCTAAATCTATTGGTGGCGAAAAACTGCGTCAACAATTTGGTGCTTTCGTTGAGTGCAAATTAGTGCTTAATCCTTCACAAGTCTCCTTCGACGTTCATCATGGTGGTTACTCGATCGATGCATGAAAACAGAATGGAATAACCTGGTGGGCAAGAGGAGCATCATATAGCTGTTCCCACTGAAAAGGGCCTGGATGTTGAACAAAGTCCTGGGAAGAAACCAGTGGGCCAATACGACATTGGGAGTTCAGCGTCACACCCACCAATCCTAATCTAGGATATCTAATAGCCATTGAGATGGATAATGCCCAATTTAGGAGCCATCTCGTTAGGGAAAATAGATAGATTGAGGAGGTCTTGCCTCGATTACCCCCTCTTACAACCGATGATAATGTCAGAAAGAGGCAAAGTGGGTCCCATAAGTCCTAGAGGAATAACCAGTCCAAACCTAGTGTTCTGTCAGGTCTGCCACTTTGAGCTTTGTTCCTTCAGAGTAAAATCATCAGAGTGCTCAACCCACTAATCATTAGAGGAACCATCATTCGCATGTTAATAGGTCGGTCAGAACTACGACCCCTAGCTTCGTGCCTTCCGCACAGATTCCCTGGAATGCCCATAACAACCCACCAAGGCGAGCTAGGACAAATTCATGGAGACAAAACACCCCAGCAACTCCTCTTACACAGCGATCAAAACCCCAATAAGACATCCGCCATCGCTAGTTAGACATCCTACACCACCACGCCCACAAAGAGACGCTACAGCTCGTGGAAATAGCAGAAGAAATCCTCCCACATCAGTGGACACATACACTTCGGGCACATGCTAATAATCAAGGTCCTAGACCTCAGTCGCAGAATGTAAATTTCAAAAATGGAAGTTACTGGACTAGGAGCCAGCGTGGAGGCAGGTCTGAGAGCGACTGGAGGAATCATCTTAGTTCAGTGCAAAGTCCTTGTTTTGATACACATCCTGACTTGGGTGATCATCTGAATTTGAAAAGGAAGTATCCAGCTCACAATGATGATATGAGTTATACTCGACACAAGGGAGGTCTATCTATAATACACAAAAATAGGAATGTCCCATCTAACCATGGTCAAACTTGGAGAGACAATAATCCATCAAACGCATACAATAGGATGGGAGCTAGTGAATAGCTCCCAGCTAACCTAGAGACCAAAGAGCCAACCCTCGAGCAACTGGCCTTGATAGAGGAGAAAATGAAGAAGCTCTTGTCTGGAAAAGAGATTGATGATTGTGACTCCGAAGAGGAGCTCAAACCTTTCACCCCAAACATTGTAGCAGCTGCGTATCCTATTGGCTTCAGGATGCCGAACATGCCAACATTTGATGGAAACGTAGATCTATCCGACCACCTCGGAATGTTCAACACGTTGATGATGGCCCATAATTTCGGTAAGCTCTTGGAAGAAGTTGTCTTCCAAGTTCAAGAGAGCGTTCCGAGCTTTCAAATAGCAACTTGGTGATTCCTTGAAAGAATATATGAGCAGATTCACCAATGTTGCAGCACGAGCTAGAGGCATTTATGATAGCTCCAAGCTCATCGAAATGAAAATAAGAATCCATGAGGGAGGCGATCTATGGCAGGAGCTCCAGTGAAAAGGGATTAAAAATGTAGATGAGTTCTTGGCCCAACCTCAGGAGTGGATAAACTTGGAAGAGGCAAAATCTACTGTCACAGGAACCAGCTAGACCTTTATCCAACCCGTTGAAGCATTGACAGGTGTTGCGGCTATAACTCAACCTGTTACCCAGAACAACCAAGCGGGAAACAATAAGTGGAAATGGAATGGTGAGGGCAACCAGAACGGGCCAAAGAAAAACAAGTATGTGATAAAACTCAAGCCCATCTATGCCACCTACACTTACCTAACAGATACACGGGAACATGTTTTCCTCGGAAAGTCTAATTGCCTTCCGTGGAAGAAACCGTAGCCATTAAAGCATCAAAGAGCGAAGAGAGATCCCTCAAAGTTTTTTCGATACCACAATGACATTGGTCATAATATCAATGATTTTTGAGAACTGAAGGATGAGATTAAGACCCTCATTCGGGCTGGACCGTTAGCCCAGTACGCCCAAAACCGAGTTGCTTCCAATCAATCGACCTGGCAGAATTCTCGTCCAGCTTTGGAAACTCCGACACGTCAGCCGAGGACTTAGATGGATCAGATGAATTAGAATCAAGTCGAACCTCCCCCAATAGTAGGAGGATATATAACTACTATTGTCGCAGGACCTCATTTGGCGAACACGAGCAATGGAGCCCGAAATAGGAATATAGAGGAGCTGGAAACTCATAACGAGATGGAATTTATCCCGGAGCAACGGTTATCAAAACAACAACGGTTGGAAAAACAACCAATCCTTTTCACAGAGGAGGACGCTAGCCACGTTCAATTCCCAAATAATGATCCACTGGTGGTAACCGTGCAGTTCGCTAATCGAAGGGTACAGAGGATATTGGTAGACAATTGAAGTTTAGTAAATGTGCTTTTCACCTCCACCCTAGAAAAGATGGTATTATCCATCATCAATCTCAAGGAGACCTCAATGATGCTATACGAATTTTTAGGTGAAGGGACGGTGGCCATAGGGAAAATCAAACTGGTGGTTATGCTAGGGGATGATGCACAAACTATTACTAAAATACTTGAGTTCGTTGTAAGCGAATGTCCGGCTGTATATAACGCCATTTTGGGACGACTCGCACTGATGGTTTTTGAAGCCATCACCTCGATCCAACACATAGTAATAAGGTTCCCCTCAGATTCGGGGATATGCATAATACGTGGAGACCAGCTCACCGCCTAAGAATGCTATAGCATAGCCATGAAGGGAAAATCACAACTCGGGCAGTAGGTAGTGGTCATAGATGAAGAAGGTGAGGAGTCCCAGGAAATAGAAGTTATCCATGCGACGGAAGAACCTCATGAAGAGGATAACAAGGTAACCCAATAGATTGACATTGATTCAAGAATAGGCAAAGATATATCTGAGCTCAAAGCTGTGGAGGAGCTCAAGGAAATCAGTATCAACCCAGAAACACCTTCAAGAGTTGTAAAATTGGGAAAAGTCTTGGAGCTGAAAGGAAGAAGGAACTGGTTGAATTCTTGAGGAAGAACTTGGACATCTTCGCCTGGTCGCATAAGAATATGGTGGGAATCAGTCCGAGTATAACAATGTACACTTTACACTTGGACAAGAATGTGCCTATAAAGTCCATAAAATGAAGGGTTTTGGGGAAAGTACGGTTAGAAGCATTGGAAGAAGAAGTAGCTTGCCTACTTAAATGTGGATTTATCATGGAAGCAAAATACCCGATCTGGGTTGCGAACCCCCTTCTGGTCCTGAAGACAAATGGGAAGTGGAGAATATTTATTGATTTCTCTGATCTCAACAAGGCCTATCCTCAGGACTGTTTCCCATTACCTAGAATTGATCAGTTGGTAGACTCTATCACCGGTCATGAGCTCATGTCTTTCATGGAAGTGTATTCTAGATATAATCAGATTGCGATGAACCCTGCAAATCAAGAGCATAATAGCTTCATAACTGAGCATAAAATATACTGTTACAAAGTTATGTCATTCAGGCTGAAGAATGTCAATGCTACGTACCAACGATTGGTTAAAAAAATGTTCGCTAACCAAATCGGGAGAAAAATGTAAGTGTATGTCGATGATATGTTCGTTAAATCAAAGACTGTCAGTAACCATGTATCCTACCTAGAAAAATGTTTAAGCATACTAAGGGGGTATGACATGAAGTTAAATCCCCAGAAGTATACTTTTCGTGTTTCTTCGGGAAAGTTTCTGGGGTTTATAATCAACACAATGGGCAATAGAGGAAAATCCATAAAAAAATCAGATCGTTGTTGGAAATGCCTTCGCCTAGGGCGCGCAAGGAAGTACAAAGCTTAGTTGGAAAGGTTGCGGCCCTAAACCATTTCGTTTCAAAATCCACTGATAAGTGTCTCCCATTCTACAACTTGCTCAAAGGAAACAAGAAGTTCGAGTGGACCGAAGAATGCGAACAGGCATTTCATGACCTGAAAGCTCACCTGGCTGAACCCCTCATACTATCAAAACCGGCGCCTGGGGAATGTTTGTTTCTGTATCTTGTCGTGATAGAAAATACAGTTAGTGCTATGTTAGTTCGAGAGAAAAATCGGCCGCAGAAACTAGTGTATTATGTAAGTAAAAGACTTCTTGGAGCTGAGTCCTGATATCAATTAATAGAAAAGATCGTGTTTTGTCTTATTTTGGCTTCAAGAATGCTTCGACCATATTTTCAGTCTCACACTATCCATGTCTTAACCGACCAACCTTTAAGGTAGGTTTTTCAAAATCCTGAAGCATTGGGGTGTCTACTAAAATGGGCCATCAAACTCAGCCAGTTCAAAATATTATATATGCCACGCACAATAATCATGAGTCAAGCCCTCGTTGACTTTGTGGTTGAGTGCACTGGTTTTCAGGATGAGCCAATAAGAGAATCAGTGCAGGAATTGTGTACAATCTTCGTTGATGGATCCTCTAATGAAAGTGAATCATGAGCTAAGATAATTTTAATCTCACCTGAAGGACATCGATTCCATACAACTTTCAGGTTAGGATTCCAAGAATCCAACAACGAACCGAATATGAGGCCTTATTTGCAGGGCTAAGGGAGGAAAAAGAACTAAAAGCAAAGGCAATCCAATGTTATAGTGATTCCCAGCTCGTAGTCAATCAGATATTGGGAGAATACAAAGCTCGTGGTATCAAGATGTCGGCCTACTTAGCCAAGGTTAACTGCGAGTTGTCTGAATTCGAGTTTAGCTCCGTTGAACAAGTACCCCACGAGCAGAATTCCAATTCTGATGCTTTGGATCGATTTGCTACCACCAAAGAAGCGGATAAACTGAACATAGTTCCAGTGGAATACTTGGAAAGCCCGAGCATAATAACAGAAACGGTTGAGGTCAGAATGATTGACATAAAACTGACCTGAATGACCCCTATAGTGGAGTATCTCACAACCAGAAAGTTACTTGACAATCAAAAGGATACAAGAAAGCTGTTATATCAAGCTTTGCGATATGTTATGGGTGAAGGGATTCTATATAAACGAGGGCATTCGCTACCTATCCTACAGTGTGTTTTGCTTGAAGAAGCGCATACTATTGTGCAAGAAATACAGGAAGGCTTTTGCGGAGACCATTCTAGGGTGCAGAACATGGCTCTGAAGGTACTGAGACAGGGCTATTTTTAGGCCATGCTGACAAAGGACTCGCTCTCGTATGTGCAGAAATATGACAAATGCCAACGCTTCACCATAGTTACTCGAGTAGCACCCATTGAGCTAACCATGATCTCACCCCCTTGGCCATTTGTAGTATGGGGAATTGACTAGATTGGTTCCTTGCCAACAGGAAGAGGAGGAGTTTGTTATGCTGTTTTCGCCATCGATTACTTCACGAAGTGGTGGAGGCCGAACCTCCGGCAACCATCACCTCTAAGAGAGTCCTGGATTTTGTCGTAAAAAATATCATCTGTCGATTAGGGCTCCCAGAAAAGATCGTGTCTAACAATGGAACTCAGTTCGATAGTGATCTCTTCACAAACTTTTGTGAAAAATATGGCATAACCAAGAGTTTTTCTCAGTACCATACCCTAAAGGCGAGCTTAAAGAAGCAATTAGATGAGGCCAAGGGACTATTGCCCGAGCAGCTTCCGAAAGTACTCTAGGCCTATAGAACCTCACATCGAACCTATACGGGCTATACCTGTTTCTCTCTAACCTTTGGAAGTGAAGCTATGCTACCAATTAATGCACTGGTGATGACCCACATATAGATGACTTTTGATCAAGATCATAACCATGAGCTAATCAGTGCATCCCTTGATCTAATCAAGGAAAAATGAGAAGCATCATAATTACATCTCACCCATTATCAACAGAAAATCACTTGTTATTTCAATTCGAAGGTAAAAGGACGCAGACTCGGACTGAGAGATTTGGTTCTCCAGAGGGTGTTGTTGGCTAGTAAAGATCCCAAGGATGGAGTGTTAGGGCCAAACTGGGAAGGACCATACCAGATCATGGAGATCCTATGCAAAAGGACTTTCAAGCTAGCTCGATTAAGTGGAGAAATAGTTCCACGGACCTGGATTGCCTACACCTCAAAAAGTACTATCAATAACTTTGTTGTCTTGAATGTTTTTGGAAAAAATGTTTATGTAAGGATTATCTATAAAATCCATTTCATTTTAATAACAATTGGATTATTACAAATCAATTTTATCTTTTTGTTATTGCAGGCTCACTATGTTAAAGCAACCTAGAACATTTATGAGTTCTGGTTGCTTGGGGGCCACATAATCGAATAGAGTTTTTAAAAGAGTTCAGCGTACTCGGATGAAATCTGAAACATAGAGTTTGGAAAAATTGATTATTCAACGGCTTTTCCAAGCTCAGATTTTCAAATTCTGAACACGAACTAAGATTGAGAAATTTCTAAAACAAAAACCCCTGGATATAACCAGGTCCGAGGCCTAATTCCTAACAGGTACAACGATTAAGCAGACCAAAACCCTTTCAAATAACCAGGTCTGAGGCTTGATTCCTAACAGGTATAACACAATTAGGCGGGAAAAATCTTGGGTACAACTAAGATATCGACTAAACTTAGTTAGTCGAGCCTATAAAAAATCTATCGTGATCTAACGACAAACCCTAAGATTTCGAGTGTACAAGAATCCAAGAATTCACAAACATGAGAAAATAATAGACTACGGGAAATACAAATAGATCACAAATTAAATATGTATTAAAAAACATATAGTTATCTCGAGGAGGAAAAAACCTCGATCTGAGCTCGAAGGCGATAGTTTTAGTCCCTATGGACTTAGTTACAAAATATAAAATAACGAAAAAAGAAATTATTGAGCTTCGTCGACTTGCTTGGAGGATGTCACTTCCTCCCCAACCCCTCCAGCTGCATCAGAAGCCTCGATGGTCTCAGAGGGTTCTTGTGAGAACCGAATCTTGAATTTGGCAAGACAAGGTTCCCAACCCTAACTGCATAAAAGTGAAGTTTCGTCATGGTTGAAAGCCCAACACCGGTAAAGCATCTCCTCCATTTGATTCGATGACTCTGCAATCTCTAACCTCACCCTCTCGACCTCCACCTTGGCTTTGGCCTTAACCTCACCAAATTTCTTTTTGAGGCCATCATTCTCAGCCTGCAACTGGTCCAATCGACGACTCACTTCCACGACCTGATTCTTGGGAATTCGCTCACCTTCCTGGGAAGCAGTCAGGGAAGCCTTTGCAGACTGCTCGCTCTCTCAGGAGGCAGGACAATCTATAAAAGGAAAAGCCAAGTAAAGGTTTGTAAAAAAAAAAATAGAGATAAGGAAAGAAAAAGAAATGCTAGAAGAATGAGAGGGGCTCACGGTGAGGTTCATGCCCATGGCAGACTCAAGGACATCTTTGGGAGTATGCTCCTCCATGGCCTGCAGATCATTGACATTGGCTCTATACGCATGGCCAACCATATGGCTCACCATCTCTTATACAGTCCCCAGAAATGCTTCTGGGATCCTTGCCAACTCGAGTGGCTTTACTGTGATTTAAACGGAGGAAGCTTCGGCTTGGAACACTTGAGGAAACGAAGGAGGTACATGTCGAGGGAGAGGAGGAGAAGCCTCGAGAACTGTGAGTGTTGTCACCGGAGCTGGGGGCTGAGTTTGTTGTTGCTGTTCCTAGGTGGAGCTAGCAGCTTTGTCTTTGACTGGTGACTCGGTGGAAGTTCCATTCTTCGAGGCGTGTTTCTTTAGAAATCTAGGCCTCTTCACCATGAGCCCAGCCCCGGCTCCACCAGCCTTAAAGGCACTCTTAAACCTGATGCATCTGGAAAGTCCATCTATTCACCTAAAAAAGAACGAGTAGAAGATTCAGATACAAGGAATAATTAGTCAAAGTAATGGAAAGACAAGAACAAATGCTAGAACCCTACCCTTCGTGATAATGGAGGAATCTAATACAATCAGCTCGGGGCTATGGACTGGACTAGGTATAACCTCTAACTCCTAGACTACCGGAGGTGGGGAAGAGTCTAGAATTATTACACCCTGGGTCCTAAGGGGTTCAGGCTCTTTTTCCGAGTTGGATTCATATACATATTGCCTAAAGCCGTGGGAGAATACACCCTGACATAAGGGGTTCATGCTCTTGTTCCCAAGAGTAGGAGACTCGGGTTTTAGAACTTTAACCTTTCAAAATTCAGGAACTCCATATTGCCCCACGGGCACCTAGTCCTCAGGAGACAATTTGAGTCCTGCACCCTTAGCCTATTTAGGTTTCTCTGATGCTAGGTTTACTATGCTCCTAATATGCTTAGTTCCCTAGGCATTTCGTTAATTTTTGGAAGCCTTGACACTAAGTTTAATTTGCTCATAATAAGCTTGGTTCTAGGTCATGTTCTGCAAGCGGTTACTGCTCGAGGTGGCCCAGCTATGTCCTGCAAGTCATTAGAGACTAGTCTGTGTTCACTTGTCCAGGCTAGTGAGCGGGTACTCCTCAGGTAGTGAAACATTAATAAAAAAATTCTCTGAATTTCATTTATCGTGCTTTATTCACAAAATTTCCATTAAAGTGACCCGAGGCTACAAATGATTACAAAATTTAGAAAATAAAATTGCTTATATTACTAGTAATACTGACAAAGATTCTCAGCATCCCAGTCATAGGGCACCAGCTCCCCATTCAGTCGGGCCAATTTGTATGTCCTAGGACACCCGATGCTCTCGACTTGGTATGGGACCTCCCAGTTAGGGCCCCTAGATCTCGAGTTACTAGAAAAACTCTTCGCAACAACAAGTCTCCAACCTCGAATTTTCTATCCTTCACTTTGGAATTAAAATATCTGGCCACCTTTTGCTGGTAGGACATTAAACGAAGTTGTGAAGCTTCCCAGAGCTCCTCAACATGGTCTAGTGATTCTTGAAGTAAAGCATGGTTCGTGATAAGGTCATAAGTATCTCTTCAATGGGTGGAGATTGCTACCTCACTTGGGAGCATGGCTTCATACCCTTAGGCCATGGAGAATGGAAAATGGCTAGTAGAGGTCCCAGCAGTGGTGCGATAACTCCACAGTACCTTAGGTAGCCCCTCAGGCCAAGTGCCTTTCACCTGCTCCAACCTTTTCTGAAAAATGACCTTAAGCGTCTTTTTGATTGCTTCCACCTATTTGTTTGCCTAAGTATGACCTATGGAGGATAAACTCTTCATGACTACATGTCTTTCACAAAACTCAGTAAATAATTCATTGTCAAACTACATGTCATTTCCAGAGACTGTCTTCCTCGGGAGCTTGTAATGGCAAATGATGTTCTTGATGACGAAGTCTAGCGCCTTCTTGGAGGTGATCATAGCGACCTTGAACCACTTCATGAAGTAGTCGACTATGAAAATTGCATACTTTACTCCTACCTTTCCCGTGGGAAAGGATTCAATTAAGGCAATGCCCTAGACTGCGAAGGGCCATAGAGTTGTCATTTGAGTGAGGTCATTTTGGAGGAGCTCGGGGGATGTTGGCATAACGTTGGCATTTCCCGCATTTCTTAACATAATCCATCAAATCACCATTCATCATAGGCCAAAAGTACCCTTGTCTTAGGATTTTCTTGGCGAGGCCCTTCCCCTTAGTTTGGTCGTCACAAAAGCCCTCATGAACTTTTCGGAGGATCAGTTTGGCTTCATGCTTGGACACACATCAGAGTAGTGGTAATGAATATCCTCACCTGTACTGCTTGTTGTCCATGATTACGTACCAAGGCACCTAATAAAATTTTTTTTGAGCAACTTTTTATACTACAATAACTTTCCAAAGATAAGATACTTCACAATCAGTCCCATCCATCTTTCATGGGGCTGAACCACTTCTACCTCCCTGGGACCTGCGATCCTTGGAGATTCCGAGTAGTCAATTGGGACTATATTGAGAAACTCTGCATCATTGGTGATAGCAATTTTTGCCAGGGCATCAGCATTAGATTTCTGTTCTCATGGCACTTTTTGGATGGTGAACATTTTGAAGTTATGTAGCATTTCTTGGGTTTCAGAAAGATAGGCGACCATCTTGGTTCCTTGAGCCTAGTATTCTCCGAGAACCTGGTTCACGACAAGCTGAGAATCGCTGTATATTTTGAGGCCCTCAGCTTTGAGCTCAAGGGCAACTCGAAGTTCGATAATCAAGGCTTCATATGCAGCTTCGTTGTTTCAGGCATAAAAGCCAAATCTCAAAGCGTTTTGAACCCTATGTCCTTCAGGGGACACCGAGATAAGGCCTGCTTCGACATCATTCTCATTGGATGACCGATCTACAAATAGCTTCCATATGGGACCGACAACCGGGGCCTCCTCGAGTCTCTCATGTGTTCCCGTGCACTCGGCAATGAAGTCCACCAATGCTTGCCCTTTTATGGATGTCCTCAAGTGGTAGGAGATGTCAAACTGGCCAACTTTGACCATCCACTTGAGGAGTCTCTTAGAGGACTCTGGTTTCTGGAGGACCTGCCATAAAGGCTGGTTGGTGAGGACCCTAATAGGATGCGCCTGGAAGTAAGGATTGAGCTTCCTAGAAGCCCTAGTTAGGGAAAAGTGTAGCTACTCCATGAGTGGGTATCTGCACTCTGCCCCGAGGAGCCTCTTGCTTACATAGTAGAAGGGGTGTTGGACGTGGCTTTCCTCACAAACTAAAGAAGCCCTAATCACGTTCTTGGATATTTCCATATAGAAGAGGAGGGGTTCTCCATCCACGGGCTTTGACAGAATCAAAGGATTTGCCATATGTGCCTTCAACTTCTGGAATGCCTGCTTACACTCCTCTATCCATTTGAATCACTGACCTCCTCGAAGGATATTGAAAAAGGGAATGCACTTGCTGGTAGCCTTTGACACGAAGAGACTTAGAGGTATTATCTGACCAGTCAAAATCTGCACATCCTTGTGCTTTCTGGGTGACGACATGTCAATTAATGCCCTTATCTTCTTGGGATTCACTATAATTCCTCGGGCACTAACAATAAGTCCCAAGAACATCCTGGAGGATACCCAAAACATGCACTTTTTGGGGATTCAACTCCATCCCGAATCTGCAGAGGACTAAGAATGATTCCTTTAGATCTTGCACATGTTAGGGGGCCTGTTCTAGAGTTCACTAGCATGACGTCCATGTACACCTCTATGTTTCAACCAAGTTGGTACACTTTGTAGCAGTAGACGCCTTTGTTTGTTTGGAAGCTAGTGTGTTCTTGATCTGCGAGATGCATGGAGATATGATTATACTCCTAGTAGGCATCCACAAACGAGAGGAGCTCATACCCAGAGGTGGCATCAACCATCTCATCGATCTTTGGCAAAGCAAAGCAGTCCTTGGGGCAATCCTTGTTAAGTTCGGAGAAGTCGATACATGTTCTGCAGGTGCCATGAGGCTTCGGAACCAGCACCGTGTTTGACAACCACTTTCGATACTGCGCTTCTAGGATGAAGCCATTAGCAAGTAGCTTGAAAAATTCTACCTTCAAGGCCTCTGCCTTCTGTTTCATAGGGGAAACATTTAAATCTATGCTCAAGGTGTGGAAGATGATGTTGGGATCGATTCCCATCATGTCTGCATGAGACCAGGAAAAAACGTCTTGACTTTCACTGAGAAAGCTCACCAAAGCTTTTCGGACCTCCACCTTCAGCTTTTTCCTGACCTTAATTTTCCTTTTGGGGTTGGAGCTATCGAGGATGACTTCTTCAGCTTTCTCCAGGGTTTCAATAGCCTTGTCATCTCCAACCCTGGGGTCCAACAAGTTGGACTCCCTTCATGCACAGGTGGCGAATAGAAGTGACTACTCCAATCTCCATAGGGTCGAGTGACCTAGGATGCCATTATTGGCGGAGGAGCAGTCCACAACCACAAAGGTGCCGTACTTGAAGGCCTGGTGAGGTACTTCTCCAAGTGTCACTGGCAGCTTGATCTACCCAATTGGAATCAGAACTTCTCTCGAGAACCCATAAAGTGTTGAGGTGCACGAGGAAAGGTCAATTGTCGTTAGCTTGATCTTCTTGAAGGTTGACATAAAGAGGATGTTCACGAAACTTCCATTGTCAACCGGGATCTGAGCTACCATCATGTTGGAAATTTGGCTATCGATCATCAATGAATCATGGCAGGGTTAGTGTGCTCTCGGAGCATCATCCTTGGAGAAGGTAATGATCTGGTTCGTCATCCGAGGAATTTGTGCTGGGAGTTGGGCTACCATGAGCACTTCATCATCATGATTTAGGGTCCCCACAAAATGATTCTACAAGCCCCTTAACGTCCCCCCCAGGTGGGGTCCTCTCAAAATAGTCCCTACTCTTACGTTCACTAGAGGAGGTCCATGGGCTGCTTGCTGCGATGCAGTCGACACTTGACCTGGGCCGTGAGGAGGCACCACCTACTGTGGAG
Organism: Humulus lupulus; assembly: GCF_963169125.1. Lineage (NCBI taxonomy): Eukaryota > Viridiplantae > Streptophyta > Magnoliopsida > Rosales > Cannabaceae > Humulus > Humulus lupulus. The sequence continues at coordinate 239,659,190 of NC_084802.1, read as the reverse complement.
GAGGCTTGGCCATGGCTGTAGCCTGCGCAAGGCATGGTACAACCCTCAACTTGATGAGATTCTCAAAGTTGTCTGCACTCGTTGGTGTGTTTTCCAACATCGTTGTGGAACTTGTAGAACTTCGTGGTGTCCCTGCACTCCCTATCCCTATGGATGGCATGAGGTTTCTGGTAGTGGACATGCTGCTCTGTGGCAAGGAAGGTGTTTTCCCAATAATCCACCAAGTCAGTGTACTCAAAATACTGAGGAGTGTATCTCTCCTCGAGGGTGCTAGTTCTCTTGGACTTCTTGCCCTTGCCTTTTCCCACATGTTTGCTCCTGCCAAAACCCTCACTAGGTGCTGCTGACTGGGTTGGAGCTGTTGTTCTAGCATTAAAAGTAGGTCAAAAAACACCGTATCTAGTGGGAGTTACTCCATACCCAGAAGGAGCGGCACTAAAACTGGCTTGGGGAACAACAGTTGGACTGTAATGATGGTCACTCAACACACTTATTTGTGTTGGAGAATATGGCTAGAACTGCGACCCCAGAGCTATGGCTACTGTGACTGTTGGAGCCGGGAAGGAAATTGGTCCTCTGAACACTCCAATATGGGCATCTTCCCAGTGAATATATTCTTGGGCTCGATGTATGAAGTCGTCGAGCCTGTGGCATCCTTGCCTATGCCAGCTTAGAAGGCCATCAATTGTTGGCCATCAGCGACCCTCTTGGTTAAGGCTGCTTCTTCATGAAAGAGCTTGATGTACGTTTTCAGGGTCTCAAGAGGTCCTTGCTTCATATTGGAAAAGTCACTAACCTTGAAGTGTATCTTTCAAGCAACTATAAATTGTCTTCAGAAGGGAGCGGAGAGTTGGCGACACAAATGGATTGATCTTGGTTGATGCTTTCTGAACCACTTGTTTGTAGGCCTTGTCAAGGTTAACAGGAAGACGTGTCATCTTGATTCCTCAGAGACGCCGTAGATTGACATCAATATGTTGAACTTAGACAGATGGTCAGAAGAGTTCGTGGCTCTACTATAGGGAGTGATTTCTAGCATCTTGAAGCCTCGATGTAATGGAGCTTCGACAATGTGAGTTGTACATGGCCCCCCTCTTCTTCCTCCTAGTCAGAGTCGTGGCCCTATCTCCTGGCCATCTTTAGCATTATTTTCTTTAAACTCTCCAACTCAGCATGGAAAGAGTCATGATCTTGGTTGGCACTCCGGGTTGGATATGCCCTCTATTCGGCATAACTTCTCTCCTCTGAGCAATAAGATTATCTTGGAAGTCTGGTTGTGGTTGTCTCCTGGGGAGATCATTTGGAGCTTCTCCATTTTGCGAGCATTTATGTTATCTCACAGATCGGGTTGTGTATTGAGGTTGAAGCCATCCTCAGGGAATCCTACTTTTGTTTCCCCCTTTAGAATAAACATATTCATTGTTAATTGAGACACTAATTACGTGTCCTCGTTTAGTAGAGACATTTCTCCTATTGGCCCCATGTCTGGGGTTCCTTTGGGGTTGTTGAGGCATTGGTGGGACACCACATACAGGCCTGGGGTGATCTGTCACAACGCGCTTGGATGAACGGCCCTGGGCTCCAGGGGCGCTGGCGGCCTGGCGGTGTTCTCGGGCACCATGATACTCTGGGTCATTGTCCCTTCTTGGGACATGAATTGGCTCGGAGGCCCGACAAGTCCTCTTTCTCTTACGAGAGGGCTTAAGTTTCTCTTTCCCACGAGCCTCACGTCCGGGGGGGGTGGGTGCTCCAACATTATTTGGGTGCACAGGTGGCACGCCAGTTGGAGGATCTTGCGCCATATAAGCTAGGTGCTTAGGGGGCACACCTGTTGGTGGAGTAGAAGGCACTCCTAGTGGCTGCGTAGGTAGCACGCCAGCTAGCATATAAGCCCTACTTCTAGCAAGCAATACACTAGTCAATTCATGTTGTAGACATATAAATCACAGACTGAATTACCAGTTGTTCTGCGTTGTGCACAAGAAATGTAATGCATCACGTTTTAGGCATCTACTATTTTCTAAGATGGGGTGGTGAGCTATGTATGAATATTATTTTTAATAATAATATATGATTTAAAATAAATTCCAGGTTCGTAATGTATGCCAAATGGTGAAATGTGCAATTTGGTGACAAACCGAGCATTTCGGTCTCGGATCGAAATAAAAACCCTAATTAGAAAAATTCTTGGATAAATTATTATTGCAGAAGCATAATTATGTAAAAATATTATTGGTCATTAAATGATTGGATTAATTTATATTAAAGACAAATTTTTTTATTTTTTTAAGAAAACTCTCTAAAAAGGCATTTTTGTGACAAATGCACATTTATCAAAATTGAGATTTTGTCTAATTAAATTACGTTAGGTATAAATATAGAAGTGTAACCATTAAAATTAAATGGTAATGTCAATTTAATTCAATTACCTTAGGATAAGATTTAAATTTGGTAAGGTAAGAAAAAAATTAATACATGGTAACTATTTTAGAAAATACATTAAGCTTATAATTGATTAACTAAGTTAGGATTAATTAAAAAAAAAACCAAGCTTAATTAAGATTATTGTAGGGCAGCAGCTAATGGGTAATATATTCATTTCATGTCTTATTCTTACACCATATAAAAGGGTAAAAAGTGAAATAGTCTTCATAATTCACAAAAATCAAAACATTGGCCCTAAATTTTTCCCCATTTTCTCTCTAGTTGGCCGACTACGCTAGGTGTTTCTCCTATGAATTTATTCATAAATCCTCACTCAAAATCTCAATCTCCAATCTCCTTCCTTCTATACACATAACCCTAAGTCACTTGGTCTTGGTTTGAATCAAGGAAAACCTATAAAAGCTAGAGCAACTATACGTAAAAAGCTAGACTTTTCTTTTTGTATGTTTTGAGTTTTGTTTATTTCTTTCCTTAGATGAACTTTCTAACTTGTTTAATCAGACTGTTCGGCTTGTGGGGAGTGTAAATATGTATAGTAAAAGTTGAAGAAAAAATATAAGTGCTAGAGGTCACCCAAGTTCATTCAAATGGTCTACAAAAGGCATAAGGTCACCTCCATCTTATATGTTTGGATTTTTAATAATCTACCATGTTTGAGTAGTTCGATGTATTTAAATCCATGTTTGAGTAGTTTGATATGTTTGTTGGATGATCATACATGCATGAACCAGTTTTTGTAATTTCTCTGTTCGATGGTGTTGCTTAGGAAGAGTAGATGCTCATAGTGTGTAGAAACGTTAAAAAATGTTTTGAAATGGCAACTTATGATTTTTGCAAAATTGACGTGCAATCTGGAAAATGACTTAAAAAAAATATAAAAAAACAATCAAATTTAAACAACGAGTTCCATGGGTAAATTAATGTATTTTTGGCTGATTTTTGGAATGAGAATTATTTTAATATTAGTAAATCAATTTAAAAAGTTTCAAAAAAAAAATTAAAAAGGCTAAGAGATATGATTTTTAAAAGTTAGGCAAAAAATTATGGAACCTCAAAATAGCTTCTGGACAGCCATGTTTGGGAACAAATTTTATAAAGTAAAAATTGTTCAAATGACTTTTTTTAGTAGGGATAATGTTTACATATCCTAGTATGGGAAGTTTTGAATAAAATGAACAAATTTTAGACCTAAATAATGAACAAAGTGGATTTTATAAATTTTCAAATTTCACCAAAAAGATTAGTTTTTCCTTGGGCATTTTTGAAGAGAGAATTTTGAAAATAGTTTTCACCAAGTAAAAATGGTTATTTTTGTATAAAAATTGTCAAGGAAGTTTTTGGAATAGCCATGATTGGTTCTGCAAAGTTTGAGAATTTTTGAAGTTATAGTTTTCAAAATATAATATTCTAAATTATGCAATTTAGAACTAACACCAAAAAAGTTTTACACTTGGAAAAAAATTGGAAATTTTGTAAAGTTTTTTGGCTAAGAAAATGTAATTTAATCTTGGTAATTATAGATTTGAGCTAGCACACTAAATTAAAAGAAATAAATTAAACCATCCATTTAAAATAGAGACAATTTTCTCTTAATTTTTCTTAAAAGCAAACAAAATCTAATCAATATTTTTATAATTAATTCTTAATCAATTACATTAGATTATTTATCAAAGTTTATGATTTTAGTGTTTTACCAAAAAGTGGGATTTTTGGTAACATATCAAAGCAAGTTTAAAATCGGTAAAGCTTGAAAGCTTTTAATTTACATTTTCCTAGCTAGGCTCGATAGTGAAAACAAAGCGGGAAATTTTGTAAAAGCTACCTTTCAAATAACTAGACCCGTTGAGCTATTTTTTTCTTTCAAAAACCTTAAATGTAGTTGTGGATTAAAACTTGTGAGGACGAAAATACCATTAGTGGGTATTCGATTGTGACCTTAATGCCCAAAGTAGAAAGATAATATACTATAATGACATAATTAATCCCAATTCAATGTATGTTAATTACAATTTTGGCTAACAAAGAGGGATTATCTGTGGTAAGATTGCTCGTGCGTAGCAAATGAAAACTTGTAAGTCAATTTGTTATTTATATGTATCTGCAAAATGAATTAACTAGTGTATTGCTCCCTAAAAGTAGGGCCTATACGCTAGTTAGAGAGAGGGCTCATTTAGAGGCAATGATTAGGTACGGCTTACAATCCACATGTGATTTTAATGTGGATGATTTCCATGTTGTCATATAATATGGAAATTTTTTTACTATTTAATGAATGTGGAGACGATTTTTGCCTTTGATATTATTGGCCTACCTCATGAGTACGTGGATAGTTTCCACTTGTTGTATTACTTGGCAGACAGTTTCTGCTTGGTTCACGAGTGTGTGGACAATTTTCACCTATTGATATTCAGCATGGACAGTTTTTCCTACTTAATCATTATGCAGACATTTTCTGTCCTTGACATTATTGGTCTAGTTAACTACCATGACAATTGGCCAAGAGGTAAGAGAGCCATGTAAACCTAGGCGTTTCGATGAGCCGGTGTGGATCCACCAACCCTATTTTTTTAAAATTTGCATAAATGCCCTAGATAACCGATGGTTACCCTCGAGAGGGAATCCTGAGTTAGATATCAATGTAGAGGCTTGAGTCTCCACTGAGATTTTAGTTGAGATACTAGGGGATACTTTGGCAACTCCCGAATTGGATTCTAGGGTCAATTTGATTGTTGGATGTTATTTTTGCTTCTACTTTAGTCTATAATTCGTTGCAAGGTTATGTTTCTAGTTTTTGCCAAAGGTAAGGTGATCCTGTTAGGATGCTTAGGCGTTCTTGAATTGTTTGATTAGGGATTGGAACATAGAGTTTGGTAAGCTTTATGTTTTGAGGACAATGAATAGGTCATTGGTTCCTATTGCTATTTTCTACTCTGTGTTGCTAGATTGATTTACTAAGTGTTTTTTATTACCTAGTTGCTCATGTTGTAGGTAAGGGCAAGGAAAAGTTGGGGAAGTGAGAGCCAAAGTTTGCTTGCAAAAGTGTACATTTAAATTATTTTTAAACTATTTTGGGTTATACAATACTTTTATATTATTAATGTAAATATTTTTAGTGGGTGAACACATTAGATTTAAAAGGTTTTTTTATCCGAATTTCTGAGACCTTTTCATTGTTATAAATGATTTAATTTTTGCAAAATTAGTGTTAGTGCTTTTGGGTCATTACAGGCAATCCTCCCACGGACAATCCTGTCTTGTTAGCCAACATTGTAAATAGCATAACTCAGATTATTTATGGCATTATAGTATATTATTATTCTACTTTGGGCATTATGGTCACAATCGAATACCCACCAAGGGTATTATCATCCTAACATTTCTTAAGCCTAGCATGACACTTAGGTTTTTCAGAAAAATTCATACAATGAGTCTACTTATTTGAAAGCCAACTTTTATGAAATTTTCCGCTCCGTTTCCATTATCAGATCTTGCTGAAAAAATATAACTTTCGAAGTATTCAAGCTTTACCTATTTTACACTTTCTTTGATATGTTACCAAAATCCAATACTTTTTTGGTAAAATCACTTAAATTGCAAAATTTAAGAAATTAAGTTCATTTACTTGATTTAGAAATAATATAAAAATGGTGATAAAATTTAGTTTGTTTTTAAGAAAAATTATGAGAAAGTTGATTTTATTTTAAAATGATAGTTTAATGCATTTCTTTGAAAAATTAGGGGTTCTGACCATTTTTTATTTCTTAAAAAATTCATTAATTAATAAAAATATTAATTTTCTAGTATCTAAATTAACTTTAATAATTATTTAATGTGATAGACGTAAATATATAATTATCAAGATTAAATTACATTTCCTAGCCAAACACTTTGTTAATTTTAGTTTTAACTTGCCTACTTTAGAAAATTGTATTCTGAAAACTATAACTCTAAAAATTCCCAAAATTTGGAGACTAAATATTGGCTATTCCAAGAAGTTCCTTCCTAAATTTTATACAAAAATAACTAGGAAAAAATTAATCTTTTTCTTAATCTTTGAAAACTCATAAAATCTAAATTATTGATTATTTAAGTATGAATTTTTTTAGCCCATATTAGAGTACCTATGCATTACCCATACGAAAAATTAAATCATTTGGGTAATTTTTACTAAGTAAAATGTATTCCCAAACATGGCTGTCCAGAAGCTATTTTGAACCTCCAGAATTTTTTGTCTAATATTAAAAACTCATATGTCTTAGATCCTTCTCATGAGCCCTTTGAGTCCTATTTATAGGCTCAAGGATCTCCTTATGGGCCGATGGGCCTTGATTACATTTAATACAAACGTATCTGAATAATAATGGAAATTACCCTTTTTACATAGATACAGGATCAAATATCTCTAGAAAATATCAGACATACTGCGACCAGCCCTGGTTGCCTATGAAATATCCCCTTTGTCGTGTGAATTGTCTTCAGGTTGATGGTCGACCAGAACATAACCACTTAAATTGCCACGCGCATCTCACGTGCGCGTTAATTTTACCACGTCATCAAGTGAATCTTTTTTGGGTAAACATTTGCCCCCCAAGTTTATTTTATTGCGACCAGCATTTAATAAACTTTTTCGATCAACTATTCATCTGACCTGTCATATCTGTCAGCACATTTTCGACAAAGTAAGCAATCATGACTTTTACAGTTTCCCAAAAATATTTCGACGGCTATTGCGATTTCCCATACATCAAAATCCCATTCCCATCATTACCTTTTCAATTGCACCATGACCAGTATAAATACACCACATTTCCAATTTTCACTTTTTACCGAAGCTTTCTCTCTCTTCAAGAACTCAGAAAAAAATTTCAAGAAAAAATCCAGAAAATCTCTGTGATTTGAGACGTCTTCGACTAGCTTCATGCAATAATCTTCGTGATTCCTCAGCAAACTGCAATCCAAGTAAGTCTCGAACCCACCATCTCTTTTATGCATTCTAGAATAAATTTCGTGAGTTTTTCTGATTGTGTCTCCATTGTTCTTGATAAGAAACTTCTCGAGTAATCAGGCTCATACAAAGACGTATAGAAACATGCTAGAATAGGGATTTTAGGTAGTATAAAGCACTAGACGATGTTTAGAAATTAATGTGGGACATAGGAGTACTGATTTAGGGCTCGAAATCGAAGTGAAAATTTGATTTTACTGTTTTCGAAAAAATTGAGTTTTTCCCGCCTGTATTCGGAGTCAAAAAGCTTTCTTGAAAGAACTTTTTACATTCGCTTTTTGATCTGTTTTTTCAAATTGCTCGCAAGTTTGTAGTGTTTATATTAGGATGCTGCAGGTCGTATAAAAGCTTAACTTTTAAACACGAGCAATGTTATCCCTATATTTCTCTTCTTCTATCTATTGGTCGTAGATTCTCACTTCCCCTTCACCCTTCTCAGATATTCATGCATGATCGTTGGGGAGGTGAGAGGCCAATAGATGGCGATCTCCTTGCTTTGTTGTTTGAGGATCAGGAACAACCTCCACTGCCTTTTCCTGACTTTCCATCTTCACAACAAAACCCCGACCAGCCCATCAACCAAACAACCAAATATGGATCGTGTGAAGTACACTACTCATAGAAAAAGGAAAATGACTGATTCGCCTTCTAACCAACCTGCTTCCTGTACAGGGGATCCTTCAAACGACCCTCAACCTATAAATTTTTCACCAACAAATATTCAACCGAAAGTGCAGCCTCGCGACGGCCCTCGAGCAGAAGTGGACTGGTATGTTGTGCCTCCTAGTGTCATATTGTCCAGGATGGTGGCCAAATATCCCAAGAAGTATGTTCATCCTGGGATTACTTTAGTCAAACCAACACTCGACCAAAGGGCAAACGTGGCTGGAGGCGCCTTTAGTGCCTGGTCGAGGTATCACATAGAGGCAGGGGCAATCCTACCCTTGCATGACTTCTTCCAAAGGGTGGCCAATTACTTCAAGGTCGCCCCTTTTCAAATAACACCCAATGGATATAGAGTACTATCAGTACTTTATATCCTTTACAACCATAAAAAGTGGCCTGTGCCTACACCACATGAGATCAACTATCTGTTTGATCTCAAGTCCAACCCCAACAAAAACAACATGCCTTTTTTCCATTTCTACCACCAAGAATCTGCTCAGACATTTCTAAACAATGTCACCCACAAGTCCAATGTAGGAAAGTACTTCCTCGCAACCAACCTGGTCGCTGACAACCTGGCCTTCACATGAGGAGGTAAACTTTTCAATCGCTGGTCGATGATTTTTGTTACTTTTTCCTTTCATTGTCCTTAGCCCTTGCGAGCATGACGAACATTGAAAAGAGCATCAAGGAGCTAGTCACTGAGAACAATCTAAGGCTGGTCGTCCTTTTGGAACCTCACCAGGAAGTGAGGGAATCCACCGCGGGGAGTGCCACTGGAGAGGGTACCGGACAGGAAATCCCCGAGTAGTAGCAAGATGTGTCACAACCCCCGAGGCGACGGGTAACGGGAGTGACCATCCAAGAACCGTCTTGCAACCCTCATGTTGTTGCTACCCATGCCCACCATGGGAGGGGAAAACAAAAACTGCTAGAATACACCGGCCCTATATCCGAATCCTCTGACGAGAACGATATAGATCTCTTGCTCTTAGATAACTTGCCTATCCCCTATCACTTATTCGATAGGGATGGAAACTTTAATTTTACGACCAATAATTTTAATTTGGAGTTCTTCAAGGCAGATAGTGAGTGTAGTTGTAGTTCTATAGCTAATATATCGACCAATAATAGTTCGGGTATACTACTTAGAATTTCCCTTTCCATTGTTCCATTACTTCTCCAAACTACTTTGTTTGATCGTTTGCTATTGTTTTGTAGTCATGCCTTTTGAGGATGCCTTCGACATGTACGCTAATGCCGAAGCTCCTACGAGCAAAAAGAAATCGAGCATGAGGCATTCGGGAGAGTGCAGTGGTAAGCCTTTCAAGAAAAAGGCTCGATCAGATGACCCTCCATCTCCAACTCCTTCTCGAAATACAACTCCTCCTCCTCCTCCTCCTCCTCGTAGTAGCCCTTCCCCTGAGCAGTCAGGAAGATCCCTGGCCACCGACCTGCTGAGCAGGGCCTACAACATTACCCACAAGAAGCTACAAAGGCTGTCTAGGCACCGTCGTAGCCAAGAATTCTTTTCCCATCTTCCTCCGCTGAAGAACATCCAGGTTATAAGTCGCAGGCTGTCTGAAGTCCTCAATGTAAGTTTGTTTCTCCTTTTTTCTTTAGTTTCAGTCGAGCAACATTTTCTCTAATTACCCCTAACTAGTTCAATTTTCTTTTTTTTTTTGTTCGTAGGGTATCCTGACCATGAGCCATAGCTGGCGTCGTGCTAAGGAGATCGAGGCCAAACATGCCGAGGAGGCAAAGGTGTGCGAAGAGAAAGTCAGGGCGGCTGAAGACAAAGTCGCCAGCTTAATTGAGGAGCTAAGGAGAGTTGGCCAAAGCTGTTGCTGCCAAAGAAAAATTCAAGGTGGCCTCGGAGAACAACTTTAAATAGGCGACCAAACTCCAAGAGGACATGGCGGCCAGCATGAAGGAGCCCACTAAGCTAGAGGGGTGGGTTAAGCTGCTCAAGGAAACCAATGCCCAGAACCTAGAGAAGTTCAGAGGAGCAACTTTCAATTACTTCTACCTCTTCTGGAAGAACAACCCATGGGCAAACTTCGACTACCTCTCCGAGAATATGAGGTAAGTCGAACTACAAAAATGTGTTGCTCCCCTGGAAGAGGAAAGGAAAGCTCAAGAATCCCCTAAAATTTCCTTGGCAATAGGCATTGATGGTGTCGAAGAAGATGCGGGGACAACAGTCGATTAGCAATCTCAACTAAATCCTCCCCCAGCACCACAATGATTTATATATATATTTTTTGTAATATTGAGATAATTTTGCTGCTTAAGGCATCTTTTCTTTTAATTATTAATTACATCCGAGCAGCAATTGCTCGTGGTGTAAAAACATTTTGTTATGATATTGTAATATTTGGTATTGTTACAACATCTGTTCGTATGACCGAACTTAGTATAACACTTTGTTTTGATTTTACAAAATTAAACCAAAATTTTTGAGAAATTCTCTAAGTGTCGTAGTATGCTTTCCCTTGTTCTGCTCATGTGTTTACATATGCCTGTTGATATGCTTTTCTTGCTTAGTATCTTATATGCCCCCCAAGTGATCAAGGATCTGCAGGTTCTCGGTCACTTGCCATGACCAATTCCTGTTCGAATATTACTGCTAACGTACTTATAATCAAAACGATAATATAGTAAAACAACACACGTAATGAGCAAATACTTGTAATAAATACAATAATTGGCAAGAATAACTGGCTGCGCATAGTTCCTTTTATTTCTCGTAATAAAATGGACAAAATCGTGTTTGTACGAGTGATCAAGAATTGATCTTACACTTATAAGCGACCAGTCAATTACCTGACTAGCCTTTGTCATAAACTTGTAAAAAGTAAAATTAATACAAGCCAATTCTTTAAAAGAATTGTTTATTGATAATATTTGCACAGGTGTTCTCCATTCCAATAGCGAGGAATGAGATCTCCATTTAAGAGAGCAAGTTTATATGTGCCTGGTTGAAGGATTTCTTCAATCTGATATGGACCTTCCTAGTTTGGTCCGAGCACTCTGACAACTTGGTCGCGAGTGTTGAGAAAAACTCTTGTAAGTACCAATCCCCTACATTAAACTTTCTTTCACATACTTTAGAGTTAAAATATCAAGCGACCTTTTGTTGGTAAGCTGCCACTTGAAGTTGAGCTTGCTCGCACCTTTCGCAAACCAAGTCCAAAGACTCCATCAATAATTGATAACTAGTGCTTTGATCGTATGTGAGCCTTCTATGTGATGGTGGATTTAGCTCAACAGGCAAGATGGCTTCTGTACGCCCTGGTTTTCCCACGGGCTGTTTAGCAGGACGATCCTCGGACTAAATCATATTTAGTCCGAGGCTCCCACAGGCCAGAGGCTCTATTTTCAGGATGGGCCCTTTCTAGCTCAAGGGGGTCCTGTTTCCAGCTCCCTCTTGTTGCACCAGGAGCTGGGAACAACATCCGGCGACCACTGATGGATCAGCTCGGGTTATGGATTGCTCCGGTAGCGAGCTTCTCAGGAAGCTCTGACCCTATGGGAAGTCAACACGCAAGATAAACGTGCATAATCCTGCCATCACGTGTCCGATATCCCCCTGACTTCTCGGACACGCAGCAGGAACGTGCGTATTCAGACACCCACGGACGAGTTGGGCCGTGCGGCCCAATATCTCCTTCCATACTGATTAGACCACACTTGTGTGTCAGGTTTAGGAATTAATCATGAATATCACAGACTTGATATGACAAATGGTAAGGTCACGGGATGAACTCCCTAACAACTTCCAGGTGCCTTCTCCTATAAATATGGAGACCCTGGGAGTTGATAGAGGTTGGAAAAATAGTCTTGTAAGAACTATATACTTTGTAAACCAATTACCCAGAAAAGATCAATAATATTGACTAGTGGAGTAGAAGGATTTTAACCTTCGAACCACTTAAAAACGTGCCTGGAGTCACCTAGTTCTTTCCATAAAGATTTCATATCTGTGACGGTTCTACTTTTAAGTACTAATCTCTTTCTCTTCTTCTCTTAATTATCTGTTGCCGAAGAACCGCGTCAACAGTTTGGTGCTTTCATTGAGAGCAAGTCCGATTAGTACTACCACAAACATACAACTATGGTGACCACTCGATCCAAACATGGCAACGAGACAGAACAACATGATGGGCAGGAGGCCCGCCATGTTGCCCTCCCTGATGAGCAAGTTCCTGCAGTCCAGCAGAGGCCAGGAAAGCAGCCGGCCGGCCAAGACAACACTGGTAGTTCGGCGCCCCGGCCGCCTAATCCGAATCCATGTTATTACACTGCGGTGGAGATGGAGAATGCTCAGCTGAGGAGCCAGCTAGCAGCAGCTGGTCAGCAAATCCAGGATATTCTGAGTCGACTACCCCCTCTCATAACCAACAGTAACGTTGGAGAGAGGCAAGGCGAGGCTCCTAAGTCTCGTCGGAGTAATCGATCCAGACATAGCCGTTCGGGTAGACTCCCTGCAGCCAACTCCACCCCTTCCACGCACCATCAAGAGGCGAACTTCAGGGAAATGCCTCAGACCGAACAGCAGCAGTACAGCCATTCGGTTAGGACCTCAACCCCTAGCTCTCAGCCTTCCTCGAGGACGCCCAGAAGAGATCGAGGGAATTCCCAAAGGAGGGCCGAGGGGATCCGGAGACGTCAGCCCGTCCCCGAAGAACGTCCAGTTCCTTGTCCAGCTCGCCCAGCGCGAAACCATCAAGCTGGCAGGGCCGAGAGGGCCCCACCAAATTTAGTCCGTCCGGACGGCACTAGGATCGCCTCTCCGGTCAGGCATCCTCCTTCTCCCATCAGATATCCGTCTCCTCAGACCGTCCGAGACATCCCGACCTACGGAAATAGTAGGAGAGACCCGCCATCGGCCGGGCCTTCCCGGCGCAGCAGGGTGCCGGGGGAAGGATCAGGTCGGAGCCGCCAAAGATGCACCTCGAGCCTGTCCAGCAGGAGTCACTGGACCGGTAATGCACGGAGTGATCTTTCGGGAGGAGACCTGCGACAGCGACTAAGTTCAGCACAAAGTCACCATACTACCCAGGGAGGCGACCTTCGAGATCGCCTCAACTCTCACAGAGAGGATCGAGTTAGGGATGGTAGCCAGGCCCGCTCAGTTGGGGTCCGATCCGAAGTACGTAATGGCGGGAATGCCCCAAATGACCTATCTCCAGATAGGAGGGGCAATAACCCTCCTAATATGTACAACGGGTCCGGAGCTGTTGAACAGCCCTGGAGTAACCCAGGATCTCAGGACAAAACCCTAGAGCGCTTAACTCAAATGGAGGAGCTGATGAAGAAGCTCCTATCGGAAAAAGAAAAAGACGAATATGATTCAGGGGATGAGATGGAGCTCTTCGCCCCCAACATAGCAGCAACGGCATACCCTTGTGGCTTTCGTATGCCTCACTTGTCAAAGTTCAACGGGGATGGAGACCCATCTGACCACTTAGGGATGTTCAACACCCTAATGATGGCTCATAACATCGGGCCAGAGCTTCGTTGCTTGATCTTTCCTTCCACCCTAACTGGACCTGCCAGGCAGTGGTTCAAACAAAGTAAAAGGCAATCAATCAGCTCCTGGAAGACCTTTTCGGCTGACTTCAAGAGGGCATTTCGCGCCTCTCAGACCGCCAGGGTCCAGGCCGACTCCCTAGCTAACGTGAGACAGCAACCTGGAGAAACGCTAAAAGCCTACTTGAGCAGATTTGCGAATGTCGCTGCTCGGGCCAGAGACGCCGACGACAGCTCCAAACTCATGGCTATGAGGACTGGGATCCTAGTAGGCGGAGATCTGTGGAAGGATATTCAAAGGAGGGGGGTCAGCTCAGTTAGTGAATTCCTTAACAGAGCCCAAGAGTGGATAAACTTGGAAGAAGCTGAAGCTTCAGCCGCGGGGACCAGCCAGGTCCTCGAGAAGCCCGCTTGGACGGGAACAGAGATCGTAGTAGCGACTCCCGACGTCACGCAGAGTAACCAGCCCGGTGGCGGCAAAAGAAAAGGGAATGGTGAAAACATCCAGCACTGTCAAAAGAAGAATAAGTCCGTGGATAGATTCAAGCCCGTGTTCACAACGTATACCGAGCTCACCCAAACCAGAGAGAATATTTTCCTGGCCAACGCTACGCGAGTCCCCTGGAAAAGACCGGAGCCAATAAAGCACCCTAAGGGAAAGAGAGACGCTTCCAAATTCTGTCGTTTTCATAACGACGTCGGGCACAATACCGACGACTGTAGGCACCTCAAAGATGAAATCGAGACTCTCATCCGAGCAGGTCCGTTGGCGCAATACTCGCGAAACAGGGTCCCGACAAGTCGACCCGCTCCGGAGATCCCAGCCAGTCAACCTGGACTTCGAGTAGATCAGGACGTCCTTCCTCCCGTGGTCGAGGGAGAGATTTCCACCATCTCTAGAGGACCACACATGGCTGGCACGAGCAGAGGCGCCCAGAAGAGGTACATAAATGAGTTGAAGACCCACAATGGAGGGGAGTTCGTCCCGGAGCAGCGTCAATCAAAACAACAAAGATTAGAGAAACAACCGATCACTTTCACAGAGGAAGACGCGAGACATGTCCAATTCCCTCATAACGATCCCTTGGTCGTAGCAGTCCAGCTCGCCAACCGGAGAGTAAGGAGAGTGTTAGTGGACAATGGGAGCTCGGTGAACCTCCTATTCCGTTCCACCTTAGAAAAAATGGGTCTGACCGTCTCCGAGCTGAAGGCAACCTCGATGATGCTATATGGTTTTTCAGGAGAAGGGTCAGCAGCGATAGGAACGATTGAGCTGGTGATCACCCTAGGGGAAGAGTCCCGAACAGTGTCCAAACTACTCGAATTCGTAGTCATTGACTGCTCCGCTGCCTACAATGCAATTTTGGGCCGACCTACGCTCGTTGCTTTCGAAGCTAATAACGTCCGTCCGGCACCTCGCCATGAAGTTCCCTACTTCAACAGGGGTCTGCACTATCAAGGGCGATCAGCTCGCTGCCAGGGAATGCTACAGCATTTCCATGAAGGGAAAATCTAAACCCGGGCAGGTGACGATGGCCATTCAGGATGAAGAGGAATCACAGGGACCCAAGGCGGCCCCTGAGATTGAAAAACCTCGGGTTTCCGAAGACGAAAAGCTCGCCCTAAGCGAGGACATTGACCCCCGAGTAGGCGAGGACAGGTCCGAGCTCCAAGCTATTGAAGATCTCGAGGAGGTAGGCATCGATGAACAAAACCCGTCACGGACGGTTAAGCTCGGAAAGAACCTCTGCGATAGAAGAAAGGCGGAACTGACTGCGTTTCTGAAAAAGAACCTGGACGTATTCGCATGGTCGCACGAGGACATGATAGGGATCAGTCCAAGCGTAATCATGCACACGCTCCACCTAGACAAAAGCGTCCCTGCCAAGTCTCAAAAGCAGAGGCGATTAGGGACGACCCGAGCCGAAGCCCTTGAAGAAGAAGTGGCCCGGCTCAAAAAATGTGGCTTTATCCGCGAAGCCAGATTTCCCATTTGGGTTGCCAATCCCGTATTAGTTCCAAAACCCAATGGGAAATGGCGGACCTGTATCGACTTTTCCGACCTGAATAAAGCCTGCCCCAAGGATTGTTTTCCGTTGCCGAGGATCGATCAACTGGTGGATGCCACGGCGGGGCACGAGCTCATGTCCTTCATGGACGCGTACTCGGGCTACAATCAGATCGCGATGAATCCAGCAGACCAGGATCATACCAGCTTCATGACCCCGACTAATGTCTATTGCTATAAGGTCTTGCCGTTCGGTCTTAAGAATGCCGGGGCTACCTACCAAAGGCTGGTAAATAGAATGTTCGCGGATCAGATCGGGAAAAACATGGAAGTGTACGTCGATGATATGCTTGTCAAGTCAAAGATTGCCGGCAACCACGTCACCGATCTGGAAGAATGCTTTAACATACTGCGAGAATATGGCATGAGGCTCAATCCTCAGAAGTGCACTTTCGGTGTCGCATCGGGGAAATTCTTGGGTTTCATAGTCAATACTCGAGGAATCGAGGCAAACCCCGACAAGATCAGATCATTGCTCGAGCTTCCTTCCCCCAGGTCGCGGAAAGATGTCCAAGGCCTCACAGGAAGGGTGGCAGCACTGAACCGGTTCATTTCCAAATCAACCGACAAGTGTTTACCTTTCTACAACCTGCTCCGGGGAAACAAGAAGTTCGAATGGACAGTGGAGTGTGAAAGCGCATTCCTCGACCTAAAAACGGACCTGGCTGAGCCACCTGTGCTGTCAAAGCCCAAGGTAGGAGAACCTCTTTTCCTCTACATGGCCGTCACTAAGGACGCAGCTAGTGCTGTTCTGGTGCGAGAAGAGGACCAGGCTCAGAAACCGGTTTATTACATCAACAAGAGACTCCTCGGAGCTGAGTCAAGGTACCCGTTGATGGAAAAATTGGCGTTCTGCCTAATCACGACCTCGCAAAAACTCAGGCCATACTTCCAGTCCCACTCTGTACACGTCATGACCGATCAGCCTCTAAGGAAGGTTTTTCAAAAGCCTGAAGCCTCGGGACGCTTGCTAAAGTGGGCGGTCGAACTCAGTCAGTTCGAGATTTTCTATACTCCCCGAACTACCATAAAAAGTCAAGCCTTGGCCGACTTCGTGGCAGAATGCGCGAGATTCCATGAGATCCCATCAGAAGACTCACATCAGCTCACCTCCTCAGATTCATCGTGGAGGATCTTCATTGATGGCTCATCTAACGAGAACGGCTCCGGGGCCGGAATCATTCTGATATCCCCAGAGGGGCATAGATTCCACTCGGCGCTGAGGTTCGGGTTCAAGGCGTCTAACAACGAGGCAGAGTACGAGGCCTTGTTAGCTGGACTTAGGATAGCCAGCGAGCTAAAGGCAAGCTCTGTCCAATGCTTTAGCGACTCCCAGCTCGTGGTGAATCAGGTCCTAGGCGAGTATCAGGCGGGGTCCCAAGATGGCCTCCTATTTGGCTAAGGTAAAATCCGAACTGTCTACGTTTGGGCAAGGGTCGATCGAACAGATACCTCGGGAGCAGAACGCCAATGCAGATGCTCTCGCCAAGCTCGCCACCTCGGGAGAGGCAGAAACCCTGGGGTTGGTGCCAGTTGAGTTCTTGGACAAGCCCAGCATAGATGGAGATCGAGCAGATATTGGGATGATTGACATCAGGCCGACCTGGATGACTCCCATTGTTTAGTACCTCGTCGAGGGCAAGTTACCCGAAGGGCGCAACGACGCACGGCGAATCCTTTATCAAGCTCCGAGATTTACGCTAGTCGAGGGGGTGTTGTACCGACGTGGGCATTCCTTACCCCTCCTCCGGTGCGTTCTTCCAAGTGAAGCGAAGGCCATCCTGCAAGAAGTTCATGACGGATTCTGCGGAGGTCACACTGGGGGGCATAGCCTGGCCTTGAAGATCCTTCGGCAAGGTTATTACTGGCCGACTCTGTCCAAAGACTCGATCTCATATGTAAAAAAGTGCGACAAGTGTCAGCGGTTCGCCGCGGTTGCCCGGGCTCCTCCGACCGAGCTAAAAATGATATCGTCTCCCTGGCCCTTCGCCATTTGGGGGATAGATCTAATAGGCGCCCTGCCCACCGGAAAAGGCGGGGTCCGTTACGCCGTGGTAGCCATTGACTACTTCACCAAGTGGGCCGAAGCAGAGCCGTTGGCGACAATAACATCGAAAAAGGTGCTAGACTTCGTGGTTAAGAGCATCATATGTCGATTTGGCCTGCCCAAAAAGATCGTCTCCGACAATGGCACTCAATTTGACAGCGACCTGTTCACCGAATTTTGCGAAAGGCACGGAATTGTGAAAAGCTTCTAGTCCGTGGCCTATCCCCAGACGAACGGCCAGGTCGAGGCTATCAATAAAACTCTGAAGGCAAGCCTCAAGAAGAGGCTAGATGAGGCAAAGGGGATCTGGCCAGAACAGCTCCCCCAAGTTCTGTGGGCCTATAGGACCTCACATCGGACTCCCATGGGCCACACTCCTTTCTCCCTAACCTTTGGAAGTGAAGCAGTCCTCCCCGTGGAGGTGAAGGTCCTGTCGCACAGGGTCCGGTCCTACGACCAAGACGGGAACCACGAGCTCCTATGCCACTCCTTAGACTTAATGGATGAAAGGCGAGAGGATTCACAACTCCAGCTCGCCCATTATCAACAGAAAATCACTCGCTACTTCAACACTAAGGTCAAAAGACGTGCCTTTAGCGTCGGTGATTTGGTCTTGAGGAGAGTTTTCCTGGCCGGGAAAGATCCCAAAGATGGGGTTTTGGGACCAAGCTGGGAAGGACCATACCAGGTCATCGAAATCATCAAAGAGGGAACTTATAAGTTAGCTCGACTTGGTGGAGGGACTTGGAATGCTATCCACCTAAAGAAATATTATCAATGAACATTTGTAAGGCCTAGAAGGTCTCCTTCCATATATAAATAAAAATAAAATGTTTCTCGTTATTTGCAAGTGTAATTTTAAAGTAACAACGAAAGACCCTTTCCCAGTTACTTGGGGGGCATATGGTACCTGGATATATCCAGGTCTCCTTAACGACTTAGGTGTTAAGTTTATTCTACGGATAAGAGTTATCACAAACTAAGTCCTATCCTGGTCTTAACCAGGTCAGAAAACTTAGAAGTAGTTAACAAAAATTTGTTGACCGTGGTTCTTCTTTAAAGAGCCCGGGATACGGATAAAAGTTGACCCGAACTAAGTTTTTTCAAAATAAGTTCCTGGTCTTAACCAGGTCATAAAACTTAGTAGTTAACTAAAATTTGTTGACCGTGGTTCTTCTTTAAAAGAGCCCGGGATACGGCTAAAAGTTGACCCGAACTAAGTTTTTTCAAAATAAGTTCCTGGTCTTAACCAGGTCAGAAAACTTAGAAGTAGTTAACTAAAATTTGTTGACCGTGGTTCTTCTTTAAAGAGCCCGGGATACGGATAAAAGTCGACCCGAACTAAGTTTTTTCAAAATAAGTTCCTGGTCTTAACCAGGTCGGAAAACTTAGAAGTTAACAAAAATTTGTTGACCGTGGTTATTCTTTAAAGAGCCCGGGATACAGATAAAGTTAACTCGAACTAAGTTCATAAAAATAAAGAGATGAATTCTGACCAAATGCATAAAAATATATATGTAAAACTGGTTGAGCAAATTGTCTCGAGGCGGAAACGCCTCACATAAAAAAGAGAATTACAATAAAAAAGTGTTCAAAATACGTAAACGAGAAGCGTCCTAAGCCCCATCAGCTGGCCCTTTGGAGGTCGCGGTCTCGCCCTGCTCCGTCGCGGCAGAGGCCTCTCCAGTCTCCGATGGAGGAGCCTCCTTATTCAGGCGGGCTTGAAGCTGCGGCAACAAGAACGCCCAGAGGTCCGGCGGCATGAAGGAAAAGTCCGCGTCTGGATTGTGGGACCAGCAGTGATAGAACAGGTCCTGTAAGGACTGCTCCGACACGACCCGCTCGTCTTTCAGGGCGGCCTGGGAGGCCTGGACTTCGGCCTTCGCCGCCTCAAGATCTGTCCGCGATGCGGCCAGGGAGTTTTTAAGCTCTAGGTTCTCGGAGCGAAGCTTCTCTAGCTCGGATGCAGCCAGGGAGTGTTTAAGCTCTTGGTTCTCTGAGCGGATCTTCTCTAGCTCGGCTTTAGAGGCCGCCAGAGCGTCTCTCGCCTCCTGAGACTCCTGGAGGGCGGTCTGGCGATCAGCTTCCAAACCCTCGAGCTGGGCCTTGGTCCTAACAATGCCTCTATAGGCGACAGCCATGCCCTGCAAGAAAAGAATGATAAATTAGCAAACTGGAAGGAAAAAGACGGTGTGCGAGTGTTAAAGCCTTAAAAGAAAGGGGCACTTTACCGTTAAGGTCATGTCCATCACAGACTCTATAACTCGGACCGGGCTTGTTCTCTCGATGGCCCGGAGCTCCTTCTCCCTGATATTGTAATAGTGGCTGACGGCGTAGCTAGCCGACTCATACACCGTCCCCCGGAATGCTTCGGGCATCTTCTCCAGAGCCCGGGGGTCGACCGGGATACGCACGTCCGGGGCTGCCACGGCCAGATTCCCGACCTCTATTACCCCGTCCTGGGCGGCCAGTGGAGATCGTTCGGGTGGCGGGTGCATGAGCCCTGTCCTGGCGACAGGGAGGTTCGCCCCCGCGACCTGGGATGGCGGGGCTTTCTCCTTCTCCTTAGCCGGGGATTTGGTGGAGGCCCCGGCCGAGCTCTTGGACTCGCGAAGCCTCTTTAACCTTGGCCCTGCTGGGGGATTCCCACCGAACACAACGCCCCGCAGACTATTCCCGGGCTGAGACATCTCTTCTGCCAAGAATAAAAAACATGGTTATTAGCAATCATGCAGAAATAAAGACAAAAGGTCCAAAGGCAATAAGAAAGCAAATACTAGGGGAACCCTACCCCCCGAGCTGGAAGAGCCTAGGATGATTATCTCGCGAACTGGCGAAGGTTCTTGGTCCGTTTCTGAATCGGGGCTGTACTCTTCTACGTACTGCCTAATCCCCGGAGCATAGATGCCCCTCTGGAGCGCAGGCCACGTGCGTAAATTGGTCCCGTACTCCTCAAAAATGACCGACCTAAAGGCTAGGGTATTATCTACTACTATGGTACCCTTAGGCCGACTCTCTTGGTTGTCCAGCACGAGCTGGTCAACGCAGTGGAGCAGGAGCGTGTCCAGGTCCGGATTCCTTGGGTGACGATGGACGAGCTGCCTAGGGTTGAACCTAACCAGCCGGGGGTCTGCAGTGGCCCTATCTACGTTCTTAAATAAGTAAGAGTTACCTTGACCGGAAGGACCCACGGCTGCTCCGGATTGGGCCCTCTCCTCGCTCATCCCCTGGGCGACCTCCAAGGTCCTTTTCTTGTTCCTCACCAGAGGAACTTCCTCACCTTCTTCCTCGCCTTCGTCGTCTGCGACCTCCTCCGCGACGATCGGTCTGTTGTCGCGAGCTGGGGGAGGCCCCCGGGGCCTTTTCAAATTCAAAGTCTGATTTGGGAAAATCAGCTTGCAAAATATCATCGTCTCGTCCGTCACGAGCACGCGGTAGTCTTTCTCACTGGGGGGAAAGTTCGCCAGTGTATCGTATTGACCCCCGAGGGTCACAGACTTTTCGGTCCTCGAGTAGATGGCTGCAAGGTTGGTTGAAATCAGAAGTGGAATAAGGGACGAGCTAAAATAAGATAACCGTTAAAAGGCGAGCTAAATCAAGGATCACTTACGAGGACGGTTGAAATAGTGATGATCGCAGTTTCGGAACCCAGTTGACATAAAAAACTAGTCTTTGAAGTCGTTTGGATGGCTCGGCAGCTCGATCACTGCTGCTGTGTTAGGGAAGCGGGTTAAGTAATAGAACCCGTCGCCTCGCCCCCGCTGGTCCGGGCTGGCTTTGAGGCAGAAGAAATATAGAATATCAGCAGGAGTGGGGACCTCCCACTCATGCTTTTGGAACAAATACCTCAGTCCCGCCAGCAGACGGTATGAATTGGGGGGGAGCTGAAATGGGGCCAACCCCACATAGTTCAGAAAATCAGCAAAATACTGATCCAGGGGGAGGAAGGCCCCTGCCTTGAAGTGTTCCCCGCTCCTGGCCGCGAATGACTCGTCGAGGGGCGTGCAGCTCCGCTCCCCATCCGCAGCAGGTCGGGCGATCACGGAGGTCTTCCCCAGAGGAATGTTGTGGTTGAGGAAGACTTTGGTGATCTTTGCCTGGCTGGTTATCTTCGAGACGATTCTCTCCGCCTCGAAAAACGCGTCAGGAGCCACCTCGGCTTGCTTCTCCACCGCTGGCCCAAAGTGAGGAATTGGCGAGCTGGTCACCACCGCCTTTCCTTTATCCTGCTGGGAGGCCGAACTTCCCACATTCTTCTGTGGCAGATTTCTCTTTGGAGCCATCTGGTCGCCTATCGAACAAAAGAAAACACTTTAGAAAAGGCGACCCAAGCAGGAGTGTGAAGCAAGTATTAAGTACACGAGCTGGGGTAAGCCCAGCCCGTGGAGAGTAGTGCCACGCGTTCCAAGGAACACGCGCCTATGCCCCCAACAGATCCCAGATTACTCGGAATTCGTGTGTCAGAGGACTCAGAGTAAAAAATTGCCTTGGGGGGAAAGTTTCAACAAGCAAGGCATTGCAAAACCGCTTTTAAGGCGTATTCCCTAAGCTACCCGGTTTTTGCACCCAAAATTCCTAAGGGTCCTACCCAGAAATTGTTCCTAAGAAAGAACCATGGAAACCATATTCTAAGACGATGTCCCATGGCAAGTGTGCCCTAATCTAAGAAGGGCCGTCACCCTCCATATCCGCGCGACCCAGAAAACCTCTGCATGTGGCTACAGTAAAATTTTTTGCCTAAGCCACAGTGGCATGCTTTCAAAAATAAACAAGGACAGGAGACTTACAGTTAGATGGTGAGTGAGGTTGCTGCGCTGGTAGGAGCTTCGTTGGCACAGTGGTCTCCGAAGTTTTGTAGGAACTCGTACGCTTAAGCTTCGCGAACGAAGAAGATGAGAGCAATGGAAATGAGGGTTTTGTTCTTCGGAAGGTCAGAGAAAACAAGGAAAGTTGAGAGGTTTTGAATGGTAAGGTGGCCCGTGCGTGGGATGACCACCCCTTTTTATACACGGGAAGAATCACGTGTAAAAGGCCCTTGGGAGACCCTCCACTCGAAATATGAAACGACGGCTGGACAGTAGGCTAGGCCATTTAATGCGGTTCTCGTAGAGTGTACCGTCGCCACCCACGGCGTTCCACGTATCAGACGCATGCGAAAAGCATGGAATGCGAAGGGTTGTGGGAGAAGTCTAAAAGCCCCTACTGTGGTCTCCCATCTCTGACGTCATGGACCACGAGCAGGAGCTTGGGGGGCAGATGTACGCCCTAGTTTTCCCACGGGCTGTTTAGCAGGACGATCCTCGGACTAAATCATATTTAGTCCGAGGCTCCCACAGGCCAGAGGCTCTATTTTCAGGACGGGCCCTTTCTAGCTCAAGGGGGTCCTGTTTCCAGCTCCCTCTTGTTGCACCAGGAGCTGGGAACAACATCCGGCGACCACTGATGGATCAGCTCGGGTTATGGATTGCTCCGGTAGCGAGCTTCTCAGGAAGCTCTGACCCTATGGGAAGTCAACACGCAAGATAAACGTGCATAATCCTGCCATCACGTGTCCGATATCCCCCTGACTTCTCGGACACGCAGCAGGAGCGTGCGTATTCAGACACCCACGGACGAGTTGGGCCGTGCGGCCCAATATCTCCTTCCATACTGATTAGACCACACTTGTGTGCCAGGTTTAGGAATTAATCATGAATATCACAGACTTGATATGACAAATGGTAAGGTCACGGGATGACCTCCCTACCAACTTCCAGGTGCCTTCTCCTATAAATATGGAGACCCTGGGAGTTGATAGAGGTTGGAAAAATAGTCTTGTAAGAACTATATACTTTGTAAACCAATTACCCAGAAAAGATCAATAATATTGACTAGTGGAGTAGAAGGATTTTAACCTTCGAACCACTTAAAAACGTGCCTGGAGTCACCTAGTTCTTTCCACAAAGATTTCATATCTGTGACGGTTCTACTTTTAAGTACTAATCTCTTTCTCTTCTTCTCTTAATTATCTGTTTCCGAAGAACCGCGTCAACAGCTTCATACCCGTAGGCCAAGGAAAATGGTGTATGACCTATTGTTGTTCGGTGGGATGTTCTAGACGACCAGAGTACTTCTGGTAATCGTTCTGGCCACGCCCCTTTTGCTTCTTCGAGTCTTTTCTTTAGTGTGTCCTTCAGAGTCTTGTTGACGACCTCAACTTGTCAATTTTCCTGTGGATGAGAAACCAATGAATTTTTTTTTATAATTCCATTCCTCTCCCAGAAATTAATGAAAAGATTGCTGTCAAATTGTGTGCCATTATCGGAGACAATTTTCCTGGGCAACCCATACCGACATATGATGTTCTTGACAAAAAAGTCTAATACTTTCTTGGTCGTTATTGTTGCTAGTGGCTCAGCTTCGACCCACTTTGTAAAGTAGTCAACAGCAACTACTACATATTTTACATCCCTTTTCCTATAGGTAAAGACCCAATCAGATCAATTCCCCATACTGCGAATGGCCACGGGCTTTGTATCTGTTTAAGCTCATTTGGGGCTGTTCGCGGTATCTTTTTTAGAATCTCTAGCACTTGTCACATTTTCGAACGAAATCCATAGAGTCCTCATTCATGGTAGGCCTAGAATCTTTTTTGACAAACTCTGCTCCCCAGCGTGATCTCCACAGAAGCCTTCGTGGACCTCTTGCATCAGTTCCTTGCCTTTCTCCTTAGAAACACACCGTAATAAAGGCATTGAGTATCCTCTTCTATACACAATTTCATCGACTAGAATAAGTCGAGTCAGTTGTCTTTAAAGCATCCTCGCTTTGTTTCTTTCTATTGGCAGCAATCCTTACTCGAGATATTCGATGATGGGTGTCATCCACGTGTCTGTAGCTTGAATGACTAGTGAGGATTCTTGTATTTGAATGCTCGGTGCCAACAAATGTTCAACTGGTACTATGCTCAAGGTGTCGGCATATTTTGCACTTTCTAACTTGGCCAAGGCATCAACATTTGAATTCTGATCATGAGGCACTTGTTGGAGAGTATACTTTTCAAATTGTGCCAATAAGTCTTTTTCTTTGTTCAAATAAGTAACCATCCTAAAACCCATAGCCTGATGCTCTCCCAAAATTTGATTAACTACTAGCTGAGAATTCCTATATATTTCTAGTGACTTTATATCCATGTCCTTAGCTAGTCTTAATCCTGCGAGCAGAACTTCGTACATGGCTTCATTGTTGGACGCTGTAAAGTTGAATCTGATTGCACAATGGAACCGATGTCCTTCGGGTGTGGTTAAAATCAGACCTGCTCCTGCATTATGCTCGTTGGAAGAGCCGTCTACGAACAAATTCCAGGAAGGAGCTTGATGTTGACTTTTAGTTTCTTCCATTGGTTCGCTGACTGGGATTCTGGTGAATT
This sequence comes from Humulus lupulus, assembly GCF_963169125.1. Taxonomy (NCBI): domain Eukaryota; kingdom Viridiplantae; phylum Streptophyta; class Magnoliopsida; order Rosales; family Cannabaceae; genus Humulus; species Humulus lupulus. The sequence goes on along the minus strand of NC_084802.1, from coordinate 239,634,016 downwards.
CTGCGACGAAATATACTAGAGCTTGTCCTTTCACTACTGCTCATTGAGAATAAGAAATTTCGAATTTCCCTAGTTCAACTGCCCATTTTAATAACCGACCAGCGACTTCTGGTTTTTGCAAGACTTGCCGTAATGGCTGGTCGGTGAATACCATGATGGGGTGAGCTTGAAAGTAGGGTCATAGTTTTCTAGAGGCTAGAATCAAGCAATAGGCCAACTTTTCTATGGGTGGATACCGTAATTCTGCCCCCACTAGCCTCTTGCTTACATAGTATATTACTTTCTGAATGTGGTCTTCTTCTCTGATTAGAACATCACTAGCAGCATACTCTATGATTGCCAAGTAGATGAACAAAGTTTCTTTTTCGACTGGTGTGGATAAGATTGGTGGTTGTGACATGTTGGATTTTAACGCCTGAAAGGCCTGCTCGCACTCTTCAATCGATTCAAACTTCTTGTTACCCCTGAGTAGATTAAAAAATGGAACACACTTGTCTGTTGACTTAGATATGAATCTACTCAGGGCAGCAATCCTTCCAGTTAAGCTTTGAACATCTTTAATCTTGGCAGGAGACTGCATCTTGATCAGTGCCTGAATTTTTTCGGGATTAGCTACGATTCCTCGTGAGTTTACTATGAATCCCAAAAATTTTTGTGATCCAACACTAAAGGAACACTTGAGAGGATTCAACTTCATCTGAAATTTGTTCAAGATGTTGAAGCATTCTTGCAGGTCCTCAATGTGTTCTGCAGGTCCTCAAAATGAAGCATTCTTGCAGGTCCTCAATGTGTTAACCAGCATGTCATCAACATATACTTCCATGTTAACGCCAATCAGCTCTTTGAACATATGGTTGACCAGTCGCTGGTAAGTCGCACCAGCGTTTTTCAAACCGAAGGGCATTACTATGTAACAGTAATGTCACGTGTCTGTTCAAAAGCTAGTGTGATCCTCATCAGGTGGATGCATATTGATTTTATTGTATCCTGAGTATGCATTCATGAACGATAAAAATTCATGCCCTGGTGTAGCATCGACTAATTGGTCGATTCTTGGAAGTGGGAAACAATCCTTCGAGAAGGCTTTATTAAGGTCTATGAAATCCATGCAGGTCCTCCACTTACCATTCGGCTTGGGAACTAGTACGGGATTAGATACCCAAGATGGATAAAATGCTACCCTGATGAATCCAATTTCCTTCAGCTTCTCGACTACTTCTTTTAGGGCCTTCGATCTGTCTTTATCGAGTATCCTTCTTTTTTGTTGCATAGGTGGATAGTTTTTTTCTGTATTTAAGACATGGCTGATCACTGCTGGGTTTATCCCAACCATATATTTATTCGACTAGGAAAACACCTCCTGGTGCTCTCTCAAAAATTCCACTAGTTTGTTTTTTCTAGTTGTCTCTAAGTTTTTACCGACTTTCACAACCCTGGTTGGATTTGCTTCTTCTAATTGGACCTCATCGAGGTCTACCACGGGTCCAATGTTCTCTTCAAAATCTCCAAAGCGAGGATCTAAATCCCTATCCTCCCTTTGGGCAACACCCTATTTGGTGACCTGTTCACCTGATTGGGCTTGTATTTCATTTGTCACCAGCAACCTTTTCTCGGCTTTTTCTCCCGATCCACCTCTTTTTGCTTTTGTGATCGAGGAGTTATAACATTCCCATACTTCTCGCTGGTTTCCCAATACGCTACCAATCCCTACGTCGGTTGGAAACGTCATGGCTAAATGCCATACTGAGGTCACTGCCCACAGATCGACCAGAATGGGCCTTCCAATCACAATGTTATATGCGAAGGGATAATCAACTACTATGAAAGTAGCGAGTAATGTCCTGTTCATAGGTGCAGCCCCTGCTGTGACTGGAAGCCTGATCGAGCCACTCGGTGCGAACCCTTCGCCGGAAAAACCATAAATGGTTTGGTTGCATGGTTCCGAATCTTGCACTGACAATTTTATCCTTTCTAGTGAAGATTTATACAAAATGTTGACTGAGCTTCCTGTATCCACCAACACTCGCTTGACCATCATGTTGGCGATCTGAACATCCATGACCAGAGGACCTGAGTGGGGAAATCGAACATGCTGAGCGTCTAGCTCGGAGAAAGTTATTGATTCTTCCTTTATTTAAGCTTTTTTGGGAGTTCACTCCTCGACGTTCCACATTTCAATATCCCGATCATGACGTAAGGTTCAGGCATATCTTTCTCTTGGCTTCCCACTGTCACCTGCTATGTGTGGTCCTCCACAGATGGTCAGCAATGTACCTGCAATTGGAGCTGGCTGTAAAGGAGGTGAGCATTGGCATACAGGTGCTTGCTCATTGCCTCCTTGAGCCTCTTACTGAGAACCTCCAGCTGCTCGCACATACCTCCTCAGATGTCCTTGTCTGATAAGGAACTCAATTTCATCCTTGAGCTGGTTGCACTCGTTGGTGTCATGGCCATAGTCGTTATGAAAATGACAAAATTTGGTAGTGTCTCACGTGGATATATCTTTCCTGATTGGGTCTGGTCACCTAAAGGGAATAGTAGTGTGATTGGCCTGGTATACTTTCACTCTGCTATCGACTAGGGCTGTGTAATTGGTGAACCTTGGCTCGTATCTATTCTGGTTCGGGCACTTGTTATCAGACGTTGTCGGCTCGTGGTTCGCCCTTTTTCCTCAAGTCTTCCCATTATTTTTTTCGTTGCCATTGGCTTTCCCAGATCCGTTGGCGACTTTGGTGGGATCTTCTTTCTGGCCCTGGTCATCTATAGGAGACTTTCCTTCATTGACAATGGCCTCCTCGAGCTTGATATACCTGTCTGCTCAGTCCATAAATTTCTGAGTGCTCTTGAGTCCATTATTTCGCAAACTGTTCCAAAGGGATGAGTGGCATCGTACCCTACCAAAGAGCCATCATTTTTCCCTCGTCCCCAACCGTCTTGGCCCCAGCAGCTGGTCACATGAATCATTGAATATACCCTTTCAGGATCTCTCCTTTCTTCTGGCGTATTTCGACCAACTGATTGGCCTCGATTGGATGTACTCGAACCAGCATAGAATTGTCCATAAAACTCCTTTACAAACATTTCCCAAGAAACTATACTGGTTGGTGGGAATTTGAAAAACCAATCCTGTGCAGTTTTGGATAAAGTTGCCAGAAAGGTTCTTTACCGAGCATCGTCTGACACCTTTTGGATGTCCATCTGTATCTTGAATTTGTTAACGTGAGATACAGGATCTTCTAATCCAGTGATGTTAGGCAAGACCGACATTTTAAATTATCTTGGAGTCTCTGCGACATCGATTCTTTGCACAAAGGGAGTGCCCTTTCTCTGATCAAATTCTATATGGGATATCCGGTTCCCAACCAGTTGTTGGACGACATGATTTAAAGCATCCAGCTAGGCCTGTATAGCATCTAGTACTGCTGGAGCGACCAGTGCTGGGTGAAAATACTCATCGTGCCTTTCTCTTCGATCATTAAGAACATCCCTCAGGATCCTAGAACAACCTCTCCTGTTGAGCAGCAGGGGGTTGCTCTGGCCTCTGGGGATTCATTAGTTGTGGCAGATTGTGCTGATGTTGGGGATGCTCTGATTGTGGATTCTGTTGTGGGTGAGCACTAGGTGGTTGATTCGGTTGGGAGGCAGGTGCAGGCTATCCTTGTGCCAATTGAATGGCTGCCTCCAAGGCCACAGTGGCATAACTTTTCCAGCGGTCCATGTCAGCCTACCGCTCATTCAGCTCTTGGCATTGCTGTAACGCCCTACTACCTTAGAGCCGTTACCAAGTGAGTTTTAAGACAAAACAGAGTGCAAGGAACTCGCCAACTGAGGTTTTTAAAACGAAAGTGTGACTAATCAAATGTTGAGGCTGTAATCTTTTGAAAATCGTTTACTTTATTGAAAACTTCAAGTATTTAACATTTGGGATCCCAAAATAAGGTTTGAAAACTATTTACAACTCAAAATACGTTTACAGTCGATAATTATTAAAATCACAGATTATTACAGCCATTTCTCATATAAACCCCCAACCAAAGAAGTCGGGCAAGCCAAACATGTACGCGTCACTTCACGCTCTCCGTACTCATGGTTGGTTGACTCAATCTATGCCCTTACCTGCAAAACAGAGCACCCGTGAGCTGAAGCCCAGCAAGAAAACTCATGCAGCTCATAACATATGCAAATTATACAATTAATCATATCAGATAGTCCACAGATAAACAGGTCAACCATTAAACTAAGCAAACACGACCATGCCGCCCCAGGAGCCTTACCACAGCCTGGGGTCTCGGTCCCCACCGTAGGGATATCACACGTATCCACTGGGTCCTACCCTGACCATAAGCATCCCATGTGCTAAGTGTTACTACCGGCCCCTCTGCCGTTCTCTGCCTTTCGCCGTTCTCGGCTCCGCGCCGTATCATTCCACTATAATCACGTATAGTATACTCAAACATCATTCAAACAAATATCAATTCATTTAAGTCTACACCCTAACATGTAATGCAATATAGGGCCGTGCCCTGCAATCATCTCATCATGAAATATAGGGTCGTGCCCCGCAGTCACACTATGGGCCCATGCCCTATCCTACGGGTGTTATAGTTTTCTTACCTGACAATTTGGTAGCTTTCAACACTTGACTCCTTGAGCACGATCCCACTCGAGCCTTAGCACACACCTAGGCACAAACATAGGTCAAAGTCAACACTGAACCCCAAGTCCGAATACCTAGCCTTGGGACCACTCCCGAGCCCCCGGGAAGTCCTAGATCCCCAAAACAAAGTGGCGGAATCGAGCCCCGAACCCTAGGTCAAAATTCCTCAACAAAAACCCAAAAATCCCATTCTATGAACAGTGCAGCGCTACAGCGCTCTAAAGAGGGCACTGTAGCGCTACAAGCAGAAACACACCCCCAGAAACAGGGGCTAGCGCTACAGCGCCCACTGACTAGCGCTGTAGCGCTAGTTGCAGACCAGCACTACCCAAAATCGCCTCTTGCGATTTCCTTCCACCAATTCAACCCCAAACCTGTCCAAATCTTTACCAAACTCAAAATCAAGCTTATAAATACTCTCCATTCATCCCAAGCATCCCCAAATCTCAAAACCCAAGCACATACATCCCAAATCTCAAGATTCACCATAGATGAACCCTAAACCCAGAAATTCAGTCAACAACAAAGTTAAAGGCTTAGAAATCATACCACTGATGCAATTTCCACTTTGATTCATTCCTAGACCTCCTTAGCTTGTTCATCCTCAAAGCTTGCCCAGAAATTCCCTAATATTCCCATCATCTCAGCCCAAAACACAGCTCAAACCAGCCAAACCCTTAAAACTGAAAACTCAAAGAACTTACCTCAAAAGTTGACGTGTTCTTGCTAATCCTTGCCAAATCTTCAAGTCTAACTTTAAGATCCTTGATGCTCAGCCTATCCTAGCTCCCCACTGAGCTTTGCTCCAAGAAAAGTGGAGAGAAAAGGTGCAAGAATGCACAAACCGATCTTTTGGAAAAACCCCTCTGTTTTCTCTCTTTTCTTTCTTTCCTTTTTCTTTCTTTTCTTTCTTTCTCTCCACAGCCAACACTCTTTCTCTATAAATCCCACTAAGTGTATAAAGCCTCATAAATCAATCTCTAAAAGCCAATTGACCAAAATTCCCTCCCTATTAACTCTAAACCCTTTTTGTCCAAGTAGGGCCATTTTAGTCATTTTACCCAATTCTCGCTAATCCTTAAGTGTCTCTAATATTTTCCCGCTGCTTACCAACACCCGATAAATCACCAAATAAGTATTCCCCATCATCAAAATTAATCTCAATATATTCTCTAAATTCCTGCTTATACCCCCAGGCTTAACCCAAGCCGGGTATAAATTCTTCCTTGACTTTCCGCTAATCCGCTCACTGGGATCGTCTTGAGTCACAAGTCACAGATAGATCCACATACCAATGTGGTCTCAACCATCATCACACATCAATACAGTTATGCCCAACATGGCCAAAATTACAGTCATGCCCTTCTAACACAATCCGGGCCTACATGCATACTAATACACATAGTCATGCATCTCAAATAGTCAAATAGTCATAAAACATGCTTTAATCATAATCATGCATTTAACTCATCAAAGTCACACATAAATCCCATCGTGCCCTCCTGGAACGCTAATCAAGGCCCTTAAGCCTTATTAGCTATTTTGGGTCATTACAACTATCCCCTCCTCATAAAAATTTCGTCCTCGAAATTTATCCAAACACATCAGTCAAAAAACCCGCAACTCTGACCATGACTTCCAAGGTCCACTGCCTTACTTTAGTTCTCAACAACACTCTTTCAGGAGTAACAATCTTGCCCCACAAGATCTTGTTTAATAGCCATACTCTCGTTAGCCCCTCGTTTACACCGCAACCCTGCTGAAACTCAGAGTCTGCTTAAATTACAATGATTACCTCGCTGCCTAAGTCCCATTTCCGGAGAAACTCATAAGTCATCACCCCTCCCAGGTGGAATCAACTTGTAGGCCCCGCTGCCTAACCCTTGGTACAACTTCAGAATCTATGCTGAATCACGAGTCAGAACTCTCCCTTCTTTCTCTAAACACCATACAAATCCTCGTTTGTTATTACGTAGAGATAGAAATCTTTCCTTCCGGAACTCTATTTTCCCAAAATTTGACAATTTACAAGTTCCTTTATTCTTTCAGATAGGCAAACACTCCTGCCTTACGAATTTCAACGACCTCTTTGGCTTTCTTTCTCTCTGAACCAGTGCCAAATTGTAGTATCCACTATCCTTCACCTCTTACCATGTCCTATGTTGTGTTACTTTAACAAGGCGCCAGCATTTGCCACCACGACTAACTCATCAGGGATTACACCTCCCTTAATATCTCATGTCTTCGCATACTCAGTGCTTAATTCTTTAAGATATCTAATAAACTTTCAGACTGCCATTCCACTTGCAATCAACTGATTGTTCCAGGTTCCCACTCTGTTCTTTTCGTTCTCTAGATCCTTTCCAAAAATTTAAAATACTATAGGGTCCCCATTCAGTATCATCAACGTTCTTCCCTGAAACCAGTTCACCTGAACCAACTACATTAACTCAAACAACCGAGTTAAAACTTCTCATGTCCAAACACCTTACTTAAGGTCTATTGTGGTCTATCCCCGCGATACACCACCACATCACCTAACCCCTCAGGGTCCAAAGGAAAACACTAGATTCTGTCACCCGCTCAACCCTCCCGGTACAACGTACCCTAGGAGGTGGAATGATATCCATTCAGAATTTTCATTCAAAACCCAAATTCTAACTGGATCCTTCACTCGATCCTGGTATCCTGACTTGTACCACCATGGCAGGGTCCTTCCCTGCTTCAACCAAAGCCAACACTTTGGATTCATAGTTCAGTGACACTCAACAGCTAATCATTAACTACTAATGTTACGCCGAACTCAGTCGTTGCCTTGTCCACTCCGTTACAATCTATGGCGTTGTTCCTTGAATGACACATGCCTCACAGCTAGGAGTTCCGCCTCCAATTAAATTTCCCCTCGCTCAATCGAGGATTTCAAACACTGATCACCCGTCTGTTACTTTTCACCATATCTGGGTCTCAACGTTATCTTTCTTACTACTACCCAATACTCAGTACCTTATGATATTCATAACTGTCAACCTAACACTCCAAGTATATCAACCATGTTCATTCTTTTACCTCCCGCAAGGTTCGATCCATCCTCGCGTCAATTTATTCCTGGGCGTGCCCAAATCGTGATGCACTCCCACAATTCCATATCCTTACCATAGATTAGGTCCTTTCTGCCTTCACTCTTTACTTAACCATAACACACATATTCCAGCATCACCAGATACCAATCAATTCTTACCTTGTCTTCTGGATTTCTTTCTGATTTGACACCACTCAGTCCGTCTAACCTCAAGTTTTACGGTTCTCCTCATCTCTGATGTAGTCGTCTCCGGAGATGCGATAGATGACGCGCTTACCAGTCTTGTTATGCTTTCTACTCTTCAGATATTCTTCATTAACTTATTTCTGGCTTTAGATCAATTCTCCTTACCTGTCCTTTCTTCTTGTAGCTCTACTCTGAGTACTCCTAACGAAACCCAAACTGATTTTCCGTAGAACCTTACCTGTGACTCTGCCTTCTGGGTACAAACGTCTTCAGCATAATCATTTGCTCACCATTTCCGTCTGGGAGTAATCCACATACCTTGCTCATGAGTTTGAAGGGGACTTGCCCATACCGTTCATGCATTCTCTGCCTAAAGAACTTACCTGTGCTGCTGTAGCTTGAACCATTCTAGAATCTTTGTTACCAACCTCAAACTTTTATTCCTTACCGACAATGCTAACAATCCCTGCAGTATAACGCTCTGGCTACTCCAGGGTCAAATTCCTTTGATTGTTTCAGTAGACTTTCTTTTCGCCAATACCATCTCTTACAACGTTCTTGATACCAATCCTATCTGTAGTCCGACCTTGAAGTACCCCAAATCTTTCCTTACATACTCACATACTTTTCCCATTGGTCAGCTCAGTTCCACTCGGTCTCAATAACATACTCCGGATGATGTCCTTTACAATCCATGGTTATCTCTTAACCGATTAACCTTCTCACTGTGACTCATGCTGAGGCTCCCATGAGACAATTTCTGTTGTTATCACTATGAACTTCTTGATCACTTGCATCCCAATTCTTCTGCCAGAAGTTTCTAATTCCCTCTCAATAGGTGTTACTATCATCAGCCTCTCGAATAGCACCTTTGAGGCAACCTCTCTATGTCCATCTCCCTCTCGGTACATTCTCAACACCGAGTTCTTCCAGTTCGTTACACGACCAAAGCATAAACCAGACAGTTAAAACTCATCCTCGAGGAATCAGCCTCGAACTTTGAATGTATCGATGCATTCTAGTTCTCCGTTCCCTCACCATGGGAAATCCATCCTAACATATCGAGTCATTTTATGTAGAAGTCATGCCCTCACCTGACCTCCTCTCAGGTGGCATCCTCTCCCTCATGCGCATACCAAATAACCTTCCTGGTTCCTGTCACCATCTTGATAACAACCTTTTTAATCAGGCTTCTTTCCAATCTCAATTTAGGTGCCCAAGCACTGTCTGGGGTCCTTCTACCTCAACAATTGAGAATCCGTCCTTACTGCGTTCTACCAATAAAAGTACCATCTTATCAATCAGACTTTTCCCCCATCTTGGCAAAACCAGAAGCCACAGAACTATCCAGGGTTCTTTTAACTCGATTATCATGAATCTATCTTTACTAACTCCATCAAAGGAAGCACTGCCATTGCGGCTCTATCATTCATGCTCTATACATCAACCATCAGTTCCTCGAACAACATGGCCCTCTCCGCCATCCACATACAGACGATAAATACACCCATCCGAGAGGCAAAAATACCTTAAACTATTCCAGATTTCAAATCCTTAAATGGGCTGCCATCAATTCCAGATACATCCATCAGTATAAATTTCCGAAATGAATTACCCAATTCACCAAACCATTTGATTTACATTGATGCCACTATATCGTTCCAAACCAATCTTACAAGGTCTCCGCTCTCCACAGTTCAGATCATGCCTTTATATCCTCTACTATCAATTCAATCATCTAGGTTCTTTCCAACCCATTATGCCTATGCCTCAGCCCAAGTGCCGTTTCCAGGCATCTCTCTGCCTCAACATTTAACACAACCCTCTAATTAGGATCTCTCATCCTTTTAACCAAGGGTGGAATTAACTTTGCCCATCTATTGATAAATTCCTCGTCAGCCCGAACCCTCCTCAAAACCAGAGGATAACACCCTTTAAGCCTTTCATAAGATACCCTTATCTGTCCATACTCTCACAGTAAACCAACACTGGTAACCTTACTGTTAAAACATCAAAATCAGTTATTCTCCTAGAGAAATCTGCTGTTCTTCTATTCCATCTCAACTAATAAACTCCACGGCTTACTCACACACTAGTGACCCTCTGCTGCTGCTTTTCGGGATAACTGGAGATCTCAACTCCAACTTATATCTAGAATTCCCCCTTCAACACAATATCAGGTCCACATAACCCCTCTAGGAACAAACAATTCGAGTTCATCTGTCAAAACTGACCAAGCTCCTGAGCTCTGTGGTTCATACTCTGAACCAAACCACAACTAGATCCAAATAACCACAGTTATCATGCACATACAAAGCATATATAGGCCAAATCCACAATGATATACGTTAAGTTACCAGATTTTTAACATCACCATGTATACCCAGGTCTCAACATGCTTCATACAAGCAAATAAACGGATATTACATACGAATTCAATTTAAACAATTAACCACATAAACTCAATATGTAAACCATTATGCCAATATTCATCCACATGCATAATAATGTTATTCAGCACGCATCAATCTCAACATGAAATAGTCAAGGGCCCAGCCCCAACAGTATCTCATGCATATGTCAACTCATTCCTCATGCTCCATATAAATAAGCAGGCAAACAGGGCATTCAAACATACATTCAGACATGTCAATCAATCATACCAACCAACCCTGTGTCGAGCTTGTCACTGACAGCGAGCGTACATGTTCGGTCGATCTCCAGAACCAATAAACCTTGGCTCGCTCTGATACCAAGTTGTAACGCCCTACTACCTTAGAGCCGTTACCAAGTGAGTTTTAAGACAAAAAAGTGTGCAGGGAACTCGCTAACCGAGGTTTTTAAAACGAAAGTGTGACTAATCAAATGTTGAGGCTGTAATCTTTTGAAAATGGTTTACTTTATTGAAAACTTCAAGTATTTAACATTTGGGATCCCAAAATAAGGTTTGAAAACTATTTACAACTCAAAATACGTTTACAGTCGATAATCATTAAAATCACAGATTATTACAGCCATTTCCCATATAAACTCCCAACCAAAGCAGTCGGGCAGGCCAAACATGTACGCGTCGCTTCACGCTCTCCGTACTCATGGTTGGTTGACTCAATCTATGCCCTTACCAGCAACACAGAGCACCCGTGAGCCGAAGCCCAGCAAGAAAACTCATGCAGCTCATAACATATGCAAATTATATAGTTAACCATATCAGATAGTCCACAGAAAAACAGGTCAACCATTAGACTAAGCAAACACGGCCATGCCGCCCCAGGAGCCTTACCACAGCCTGGGGTCTCGGTCCTCACCGTAGGGATATCACACGTATCCACTGGGTCCTACCCTGACCATAAGCATCCCATGTGCTAAGTGTTACTACCGGCCCCGCTGCCGTTCTCGGCCTTTCTCCGTTCTCGGCTCCATTGCCGTTCTCGGCTCCGCGCCGTATCATTCCACTATAATCACGTATAGTATACTCAAACATCATTCAAACAAATATCAATTCATTTAAGTCTACACCCTAACATGTAATGCAATATAGGGCCGTGCCCTGCAATCATCTCATCATGCAATATAGGGTCGTGCCCCGCAGTCACACTATGGGCCCATGCCCTATCCTACGGGTGTTATAGTTTTCTTACCTGACAATTTGGTATCTTTCAACACTTGACTCCTTGAGCACGATCCCACTCGAGCCTTAGCGCACACCTAGGCACAAACATAGGTCAAAGTCAACACCGAACCCCAAGTCCGAATACCTAGCCTCGGGACCACTCCCGAGCCCCCGGGAAGTCCTAGATCCCCAAAACAAAGTGGCGGAATCGAGCCCCGAACCCTTGGTCAAAATTCCTCAACAAAAACCCAAAAATCCCATTCTGTGAACAGTGCAGCGCTATAGCGCCCTAAAGAGGGCGCTGTAGCGCTACAAGCAGAAACACACCCCCAGAAACAGGGGCTAGCGCTACAGCGCCCACTGACTAGCGCTGTAGCGCTAGTTGTAGACCAGCACTACCCAAAATCGCCTCCTGCGATTTCCTTCCACCAATTCAACCCCAAACCTGTCCAAATCTTTACCAAACTCAAAATCAAGCTTATGAACACTCTCCTTTCATCCCAAGCATCCCCAAATCTCAAAACCCAAGCACAAACATCCCAAATCTCAAGATTCACCATAGATGAACCCTAAACCCAGAAATTCAGTCAACAACAAAGTTAAAGGCTTAGAAATCATACGATTGATGCAATTTCAACTTTGATTCATTCCTAGACCTCCTTAGCTTGTTCATCCTCAAAGCTTGCTCAAAAATTCCCTAAAATTCCCATCATCTCAGCCCAAAACACAGCTCAAACCAGCCAAACCCTTAAAACTGAAAACTCAAAGAACTTTCCTCAAAAGTTGATGTGTTTTTGCTAATCCTTGCCAAATCTTCAAGTCTAACTTTAAGATCCTTGATGCTCAGCCTATCCTAGCTCCCCACTGAGCTTTGCTCCAAGAAAAGTGGAGAGAAAAGGTGCAAGAATGCACAAACCGATCCTTTGGAAAAACCCCTCTGTTTTCTCTCTTTTCTTTCTTTCCTTTTTCTTTCTTTTCTTTCTTTCTCTCCACAGCCAACACTCTTTCTCTATAAATCCCACTAAGTGTATAAAGCCTCATAAATCAATCTCTAAAAGCCAATTGACCAAAATGCCCTACCTATTAACTCTAAACCCTTTTTGTCCAAGTAGGGCCATTTTAGTCATTTTACCCAATTCCAGTTAATCCTCAAGTGTCTCTAATATTTTCCCGCTGCTTACCAACACCCGATAAATCACCAAATAAGTATTCCCCATCATCAAAATTAATCTCAATATATTCTCTAAATTCCTGCTTATACCCCCAGGCTTAACCCAAGCCGGGTATAAATTCTTCCTTGACTTTCCGCTAATCCGCTCTATGGGATCGTCTCGAGTCACAAGTCACAGATACATCCACATACCAATGTGGTCTCAACCATCATCACACATCAATACAGTTATGCCCAACATGGCCAAAATTACAGTCATGCCCTTCTAACACAATCCTGGCCTACATGCATACTAATACACATAGTCATGCATCTCAAATAGTCAAATAGTCATAAAACATGCTTTAATCATAATCATGCATTTAACTCATCAATGTCAAACATAAATCCCATCGTGCCCTCCTGGCATGCTAATCAAGGCCCTTAAGCCTTATTAGCTTTTTTGGGTCGTTACAATTGCCGATCAATGTCCCTCTGCTGCAACACCATTGTTTCAGCTACATTCTCTTGATTAGCTCTCAAATTGGCTAATTATTTTTGCAACACAATCAAAGTCATCCTCAAAGTTTCAGCATCCATCTCCTCCTCTTCCAATGCCACCTGTGGCTCATCCTCAGCTACACCATGTGGGGGAGGTTGATTTGGCACATTCCCAGAGGTTTGCCCAGTTTTCCTAGTTTTTTTGCCATTCGATCTTCTTGGAGGTCTTGAGTTTAGCTCTCAATGAAAGCACCAAAATGTTGACCCTCGATTTAGTCAATGACACGGAGTCAAATAAACGACAGAAATTAGATGAATTCAAGTTAAGAAGATAAATGACACAAGGATTTATAGTGGTTCAGCCCCAATTGATGGTAATTACCTATGTCCACTTAGTGTTCTTATTAGTGTAATGAAACCTGCGATTGGTAAAACAAGGGTTTACCAAGTTTCACAAGCTCAATAATAGATACAAAGAATTGAGTAAGAACAATGATTTTCTCTCCCAATCCCTAAAGATCCTTCTAATGAGCCCTTTGAGTCCTATTTATAGGCTCAAGGATCTCCTTATGGGCCGATGGGCCTTGTTCTGAATAATAATGGAAATTTCCCCTTTGAAACATACTGCGCCCAGCCCTGGTCACCTATGAAACATCCCCTTTGCCGTGTGAATTCTCCTCAGGTCGACCAGAACATAACCACTTAAATTGCCACGCGCATCTCACATGCGCGTTAATTTTGCCACATCATCAAGTGAATCTTTTTTGGATAAACACCATGGAACCAAGAAAATTAAGCAAAAATTTCATATAATTTTTGCTTGACCCATTTGAACTTAAGACTTAAACATTTTCTCATATAAAATCATAAATTGCCTATGGAAGGTTCCATTACTAAACCACCATCCAAACATACATGCATGTATGATCAATCAACATATAAACATTATTAATGTTCCCATAATATATTTAAACAAATCCATTTACACGAACATGGAAGGTTATTCAAAAATCAAACATAAATGTAGTGGAGGTGACAATATACCTATTGAAGACTATTGGTAGGTTTTGGATGACCTCTAGCACTTCTATTCCTTGCTCAAACCTTCAATCCACATGTTTACACTACCCAAAAGCCCAAAAATCAGTTTATAGAAGATAACCTCTGCAAGTAAAAGAACAAACCAATAAAATTGACAACTTTGACAAAGAAAACATCTAGACATTTACCTTTGATGTTCTAGCTTTGTATAGTTTTTTCTAGCTTCAACAAAGAACCAATTGGTTTAGGGATATGTGTATAGAATGGAGGAGATGTGAAAATGAGAGATTTGGTGAGGATTTGTGTGAAAAATTTCAGAGAACACAAAGGGGTTGGTCAGCCAAGGTTAGAGAGAAAATGAGAGAATAATTGGAAGCAAAGTTTTGTGATTTGGAGAGATGAAAGACTTTCTTTGAATTTTACCTTTTATATGGTGTATAATAACACTTGAAATTTACTTTCTAACATCCTAGCTGCCGCCCAATATTAACCACTAATTAACATTAATTTTTTTTATTTAATCCTAATTTAACTAATTAAATATATGCTTAATTATGTGTTTTCTAAAAAATTACCAAGTGGTAACTTTTTTCTTACCTCACCAAATTGAAATCTTCACCTAGGATAATTAAATTAAATATACATTTCCATTTAATTTATTTGGTCACACTCCTATATTTATAACTCATGTAATTCGATTAGCCAAAATCCTACTTTTTGGTAAATGTGAATTTTTCACAAAAATACATTTTTAAAGATTTTTCATTCAAAAATCAAACTCCATATCTTAATATAAATTAATAAATTACTTTATGCCAAATAATATTTTTACATAATTATACTTCTCCAACAATATTTATCTGAGAATTCACCCAGTCAGAGTTTCCATTTTGGTCCGAGACTGAAATGGTAGGTTTCTCACAAACCGCACATTTAACACTTTGGCTAACAATAACAACATGAAATTGACTTCTCAAGAATATATTATTATTATTATTAGTATTAAAAATAATATTCATACATAACTAACCACCCCATATTTTATACTAGTAGGTGCCCGAGTCCTACCATATCTTTGTGTGTCTAGGCAAAGATGTCGAGATTTTTCATCAAAAACTCGACCAACTCCCTCTTTCCTTCGGCTGCTAGATTCTTTCCAATCTTTACAGCCCTGGAAGGTGTCTCTGGATCGAGTACTATTCCTACAAGCACCTCTAGAGCCTAGATTTTAGATAGGTCATCACCTATCCCTGGGTCTATTTCATCCGGTTGGGCGACCTCCTTACCCATTTCCTGAGGTTCTTTTGCCTCTTTAGCTATTTCCATTACCCCATAATCCACGCTTTCTCAAATTACCACCATGGCCTGCTGCACAGATTGTGACTTTCCCTTCATGGCATTGTTGTAGCAAGCTAATCCACTCTTACAATGCATTTGCCTAAGGGAGAAGGGAACTTTATGGCCAAGTTGTGAACAAAAGTTATGGCCTCAAACGCCATCAGCATTGGTCTTCACAAGATTGTGTTGTAAATGGTTGGGCAATCAATTACAACAAACTCAAGGATTTCAGCGACAACTCGTACTTCTTCTCCCAAGATTACAACGGGCTCGATCATTCCTATCGTTTCCATTCCTTCTCTTGAATACCCATAAAGAGTCATGAAGGTCGCCTTATGGTCGGTTACAGAAAGTCCCATCTTTCCAGTGTTGATCTGAATAGCACACTCACTGAGCTCCCATTATAAATCAAGATTCTTCTCACCCTCAAATTAGCGAGCTTAATTGTTATAACCAGCGGATCATTATGAGGGAATTGAAAATTGCTAGTGTCTTCTTCTATAAAGATTATTGGTTGTTTATCCAATCCCTGTTGTCTAGATAACCTCTGCTTCAGAGTAAATATCATGCCCTCGTGAATATTCTACTCCTGAATATATCTTTTTTGAACTCCATTGCTTGTTCTTGCCGGGTGAGGTCTGCCTATAGTGGTGACTATATTTCTTCCTTCAATAGAAGGAGGGATGATATGGTTTCCAAGATCTGAGAGAGTTGCTCGTGGATTGATTTGGTTTCGCTGACCTGGTTGCAAATTTTGCGCTGGTCGTTGATTAGGGACTACTTGATTCCGAGCATATTTCTCTAACAGTCCAGCTCAGATGAGTGTTTCGATCTCATCCTTTAATTGATGACAATCATCAGTGTTATGGCCAATGTCGTTATGAAAATGACAAAATTTGGCTTGATCTCTCTTTGCTTGTTGATGCTACATGGGCTTAGGCTTCTTCCATGGAAGACGGGCAAAATTAGCAAGAAAAATATGTTCCCACGTTTTTGTTAGGTCGGTATACATGGTGAAGATAAAAGTGTACTTATCCCCGTGCTTATTTTTATTTGACCCAGTCTGGTCACCCTCACCACTCCCTTTTCTTTTGTTATTCTCCGCCTGGTTGCTATGGACCACAGGCTGAGTCATAGCTACAACATCCGTTGCCACTCCAGCAGGTTGAATAAGGCTCTGGCTGGTTCCTACGACTACAGACTCTACTTCCTCCAGATTGATCCATTCCTGAGCTCGAGCCAAGAACTCGTCGATACTCTACATTCCTTTCCTTTGGAGAACCTTCCATAGTTCACCTCCCATGGCGATCCCTGTCCTTATGGCCAAAAGCTTGGCACTATCATCAGCATCCCTAGCTTGTGTCATCATGTTAGTGAATCGATTGAGATACACCTTCACGGATTCACTTGGTTGTTGTTTTATATCAGCCAGGGATTTGGCCTCTATTCGAACTTCTTTCGTAGCTTGAAACTCCTTTTTGAACTCAGTCAATAACTATTTCTGTGATGTGATTGAGAGCCTTTTGAACTTGTTGATCCATAGTTTGGCTGGTCCTGTCAACTTGGCTGGGAACTAGACACAGCACAGGTTGATATCGATGTTGTGGGCTCTTACCAAGGTGTTGAAGGACGTGACGTGGTTCGATGGCTCAGCGGTTCCATTGTACGAGGGCATGTTTTACATTTTGAAGCCAATGGGATAGGAAGCGACTGCGATATGAGGAGCAAATGGCTTGAGTTCCTCATTAGAATCACAATCGTCCATGTTTTTCCCAGACAAAAATCTCATCATTTGTTCCCTCATCAAGGATAGTCGTTAAGGGTTGGATAATTCGTTTCAAGGTTATTTGGAAACTGGTTACCAGTTCCCATCCTATCTTGCGCGTTATGTGGGTTATTATCCCTCCAAGTCGGTGCTCGGTTAGGTGGGACATGCATATTATCGTGCACGATTGACGAATTTCCCATCGTCTGAGCATAACTCAGATCATTGTAGTAGGGTACCTGTCCACTTTGTGTGTTTAGATGTTCGCGTAGATTAGATTGGGGATTGGAACAAAAACTTTGGGTGGAGCTCAATTGATTTCTCAAGTCACTCTCATGTATCTGGGAGGGCGTGTTGCGTACACTCCCAACTCTGCCTCCACGATAGGTCTCCATTCAATAACTATGATGCTTGATTATTCCTGCGGCTGAGGTCGTGATGCTTGATTATTCACATGAGGTCACCAGACATACGTCTCTTTTGCAGGTATAGAATGTCTCCTTTCATTCCCACGACCTGAAGCACTCCTCGTTGGGCATGGTGGCGTTGGATGACGTATAGGTGAGGGAGGATGCCTTATTGGCGAAGCAATCTATGTCCCATCTGGACGGACCAGAATAGTTCATCCATGGTCTACCCCAATTCCCCGAGTTGGTTGAAACATAGAGTTGTTACATTCTACCTAAGTGGCTGGCTGAGGTGCTAGTGATTCAGAGGGACCTCCGCCCTTCTCGATGCGGTCTCAGCTTGCCCTATCTGACTTGGCTGATTTCTACGACTTTGAGCCTCTTGTCCATCCTGTCAATTATTAGCAAGAGGATTGTTTCTATGTTTCTGTTTACAAGGCATGGACCTTGGTGTTGCTGTTCTGATTGAACGACTTATGTTGGATCGAATGTTTCGGTGGGACCCACTTTGCCCTTTTTCAGAAAAATGGGCCCACAATTACATTTATTACACATAAGCATTCATAAATAATTATATCTTAATATAACTCATGTATTTCACATAATTAAACATATATTCAATTAAGTTCATGTAATAATCAATTTATGCCCTCCTGACACGCTAATCAAGGCACTAAGCCCTATTAGTAAATTCGAGACATTACAATACATCGAATCTAATTCAAAATATGCACAAAACCAAGAACAAAGAGAACCTTATAGTTGACGACCAATCCCATTCATCACATCCATAAAGCATATTAAAAATATATTAGAAAAATAAGAACAACCCTTAAGCCGACTCATAAAACATGTGCTCTATGTGTTTATACATTCAAAATAAAAACAGATTAGGTTCATGACACGTGATCTCAACCATGGCTCTAGTACCAATTGTTTATTTTTGATAATGTGATTGAAAGTGCAGCGAAAGCATGTGATTATATTTCAATGCAATAATAACAATTATTAAAGCATAAGTACGAATCACTCTGGGAGCCCTAACTAGAATGAGATCTTTCTCATGCGCATGAATCCGAATAAAATAGCAACTTACAAATACCTTTCTTCCTAGATGTAGAACACGTGTAGATCAAATAGTGTCTTTGCCTCCTAACCCACCATCTTCCATACTAGGGCTCACACAAAGAGAAGGAGACAGGTAAATGTCTATACTATTTGGTAGGATACACAAGAACACACTTTTGAATCTCAACAAATGAGAGAGTGTTCTTTTCACAATACAGAGAGAAAAAAGTTCTCTATTTTTCTCTCATAGAAAATAACGTTAAATGCATAAGATGTTCCTCCTTGGTCTTTCTTGATGTTATATTCTATTAATATAACAATAGAAACAACACCTAGCCCTAATTACATTGGATATATGCGTGAGCCACAATCCATTTTAGCCGTGGTTGATGGTAACTATAGGGCATTGGGCCCTGTGGTATTTTATCTCTATAAAATGCCATTTGTTGGGCCTTTATCATATTATTTTATGTAGTGTACAATTATACCATAAAAATAAATATTATTAAATTAATTTCAATAAAAATTAATTTCACATAATTATTAATATAATTTTATTTTCCATTAAATATAATTTCATAAATAATATTTTAAATATTATTTCACAAATAATATTAAATTGTGAGATCAAAACATAATACTTTATTATTTTTAATTAATTCCTTTTAATACCAAAATTGTAACGCCCTGGATAACCAAGATCGTTACACTGTGTAGTTAAAATAGTGC
The DNA here is from genome assembly GCF_963169125.1 of Humulus lupulus. Taxonomy (NCBI): domain Eukaryota; kingdom Viridiplantae; phylum Streptophyta; class Magnoliopsida; order Rosales; family Cannabaceae; genus Humulus; species Humulus lupulus. The sequence goes on along the minus strand of NC_084802.1, from coordinate 239,614,485 downwards.
GGGACTTGCTAATCAAGTCATTTGATTAACAATGTGATCCTAAGGTGAACAATAGGGTTAAAAGATTTTGATCATAAACGGTTAATTTTTCATTAAAATAGATGTTTGGTACATGGGATCCCAAAAACTGGGTTTAAGAGAAAAATTTACAATTCTGAAAAGTATATACAATCAGTGGCCACTCTAATGGAAAAATACAAGTTTAGGCTCTGCCCCTGTACTATCCCTTGGCCGTGGCGGACGAGCAGTTGGCATTGTACACCTCACCCCAAGAGCTCTCCAACTCATGGTTGGTCCAGCTTGCCCTTGCCTTTACCCGCACCACGTAGCACCCGTGAGCCAAGGCCCAACAAGAAAACTATAACAGTGAATACACAATCAATACTATCAATCATTCAATCATGAGACAGATATTTCAAAGCTCAACACATGATAAATATCAAATTGATAATAGTCAACATGTATATTCAATTCATAACTCAGATAATATGCAAATGATCAAGGTCGGCGCCCTTAGACCACGCCCTCTGTTTACTCCACTGACTCCGGCTCGCTTAGGCTTAGCCCAGTGTTTATCTAGGACCCCAACTCACAATGGCCAAGCCGCGTTCGACACACAAATCATCAACCCCGGCACCCTTAGGCCATTCATTTCATGTTCGAATAATGATATCACAATTATACAACACATACATATCCAGATACAGGGAATCTTAGTCTCAACACAGCCACACATGGGTGCAGTTTTCTTACCTTTAATTCCGTGCGGAGATAATAGAACGGTTTCGAGCACGATCCTCAGTCCTGAGCCTTGGCGGTAAACCTAGTCACAGGGGACAAAGGGTAATCATCAACTTCCAATCCAAATAAATACTTAGGAGATAAAAAATAGCCTCCAAGACATCAATTTCTACCAAACCAGGTAGTAGAAATTGGCCCGACCGCTTAGGTTCGAACCCCCGAGAATTACCAATTCTAGAAACCATCCAAAGGTAAAAATCCCTAGGTGGGCCGCGACCTGGCCGGAAGGGTCGCGACTTTCCCCCAGATTAGAAACCAAAAACCCCAAGCCACAGGGGAGGTGGGCCACGACTTGCCTCCTAAGGTCTCAGCGCACCCCCACATCGGAGAGCATACCCAGGGCCTACTTGGGACACGCACCGCGGTGCCTCTGATCTAGGTCACAGCATGTCCCTTCGAACCCAGAAATTCTGGATTTTCTTCACACTTCTCCCAGCCAATTTTCCAACAACTCAAACTCAGTAAAGCTTCCCAACTAGAACCGAACCTAGCTACGAGTTTAGGATTTTAATCATATATTTAAACATAAAACTCCTAACAATTATACTAAAATCAATACCCTAATTCAGTAGAAATCATCACCCAACACTGAACTTAAAATCCACTCTAATAATCTAACTTCTGAAACAAAATTTGTGTTTAGAACTTACCTCAATTGCCTGTTGAATCTCCACAAGCTTCTTCACCCTAATCTTAAGGTTAATTCTCCTAAGTTCCCAGCTGAACTTCTTGGATAAAAGCTCCAATTCCTCAACACTTTCTAGTAGAATTTCCTTAATCTGTGGCCTTCAATTTCCCTTTTCTTCCCTTAGCTTTAAAGCACAAGTTAGAGAGAGAGAGAAACTGGAAGTTGGAGAGAGAGAGAGAGTTTAAGTAGCTTCCTTCATTTTCTGGTTACCTTTACTCCTCTATGTATATCACTTAGCGCCTAAGAAAAAGACTATAATGTCCCATTTACGCTTATTAATCCTCAAATTGTTCCTAGAGGTCAAATGGTCATTTTGCTCCCGATTCCCGCTAATTCGTCAAGTGATCCTACTATCTACCAATTAATCCTGTCATGTCCAATAATTACCAAATATTTATCCAATCTATAAATCCCAAAATATTCTCTAAATTCCCAAAAATACCCCTAGGCTCCCCTAAGCCGGGTATTAAACCCCGTTGTGACTATTTTGCTAATTCGCTCACTAGGACCGTCTCGGGCCATATGCTGCAAATATATCCACATAATAATGTTGTCTCAACAACTTTTCATAGATAATCACATTTATGCCCTCAACGGGCCAAAATTACAAATATGCCCTTATAAGCTAGAAAGGGCCCACATGCATATTTAATACTCATAAATATGCATATCACATATTCATATAATCATATTAATCGTGCATGCCACATAATCACGCATTTAACCATTTAATCACACATATATCAGTTGTAATGCCCCACTACCTTAGAGCCGTTACTAAGTGAGTTTAAAATGTGCATTTAACTCGCTAAGCGAGGTTTTCAGAACAAAAGTGTGATTAAGCAGAAGTCAAGGCTGTAATCTTTGAAAATTTCTTAATTCATTGAAAATTTCAAGTGTCTTACATTTGGGATCCCAGAGTACAGTTTATAAAATATTTACAAATCCAAAATAGGTTTACAGGTAATTAACCATTAAAATCAGAGTTTAATACAGCCATTTTCTCAAAATGCCCCCAACCAAAGTAGTTGGGCAGGCCAAACATGTACGCACCGCCCCACGCTCTCCGTACTCATGGCTGGTTGACTTTTCCCTTGCCCTTACCTGCAACACAGAGCACCCGTGAGCCGAAGCCCAGCAAGAAAACTCACACAACACACAACATATGCATGTTATATAATCAACATATAAGATAATCCACAGATAAAACAGGTAGTTCATCAGACTAAACAAATGCGGCCATGCCGTCCCAGAAGCGTTACCAAAGTCTGGGATCTCGATTCTCACCGTAAGGATATCCCATGTATCCAATGGGGTCTCACCCTAGTGGTATGCACTCCGCGTGCCAAATGTTACTCTCGGCCCCACTGTTGTTCTTGGCCTTCGCCGTTCTCGGCCCTTTGCCATTCCCGGCTCCTTGCCGTTCTCGGCTCCTTTGCTGTTCAATCAACTATAACCACATATAGTTTAACTCAAACAACATTCAATCATATAACAATTCAATCAAGGCTACACCCTAACATATAATACAATCTAGGGTCGTGCCCTGCAACAATACTATGGGCCCATGCCCTGCTCTACGGGTACTATAGTTTTCTTACCTATATCCAGAGCTTCACAATGCACCAAAGTCACGAGCACGGTCCTCTATCCCGAGCCTCTCCGAAAACCTAGTCACAACACATATAAAACACTCTTTAATACTAACCAATCCAAAACCACTTTCCGGAGCAAATCCTGTACTCTCAAGACCTCCAATTTCCCTAAACAAAGCAATGGAAACATCCCCCGAGCCCCGGGACAAATGCCCAAAAATGCAAAATTTCCCTGTCCTGAAAATAGGGACAGGGAAATTTTGGGTTTTCCTCTGCATTTTACCCGAGCCAAAACACCTCCAATTCAACCCAAAAACATACCTAAACCCCAAAATCAATTTAAAACCCCAAATGAACCATTTAACAACCTATAAACATCAACAACAAGCTCAAACACACAATCACACCCAAAATCCCCACTTGAGTTTCAGATTTCAAACACTTAAACCATAGCTTTTAAAACCTAAACCAGAGCTTGAAAAATGTAAACCAGACTTCTAAATTCTTAAACCACACCAGATACAAAAATTCAAACATGTTTAAAACTCTTACCTCAATCAAGAATTCAACTTTGAGCTGCTCTTCCCAATCAAGTTCCAAGCTCAAATCACAACCTCCTGCTGAACCCAACCTCAATTCATCCCAAGAATTTACCAAACAAAACACATAACTCAATTTTCAATTCCATGATATTCTTAGCTAAATTCTACAACATATACATAGAATTCCCTTACCTCAATTCACTAAATAATCCTCCAAGTTTCTTAGCTTTAATTTCCTTCTTGATCCCAAGAGATTTGCCCTTAGTTTTTCCCTCTTTCTCCTCTAGGCTCCCAACCAATTTCAGCAAGAACTCAATTTGGCTAAGTGTTGAACATGAATGACTCTTTTCCCTCAGCTGAAACTTATCTAACCCTTGTCTAATGACCACTTTACCCCCTCATAGAAATCCTTTCCTAACTAAACCCCAAGGCCCTTTTTGTCATTTCTCCTTTCTTACAATTCTACCATTTCTCTCATCTAAACTTGTTACCCTTACTAATTACCAACGGTTACTCAAGTTACTCAATCACCAATAATCATTAACCACTAATTCTCAACTCAACTTACAAAATTCCCAAAGTACCCCTAGGCTCCTCCCGAGCCAGGTATTTAATCCCGTTGTGACTTTTTAAACTAATAGCTCCCTAGGATTGTCTCGGCACGTGCATCACAATAAGATCACCACTCACACGTGGTATTAACCATAAAATTCAATTATTACATTTATGCCCTCAACGGGCTAAAAATTACCAACTTACCCCTAACAAGCAAACGGGGCCCACATGCATATTTATTCCACCTAAACATGCATTCTAATCACGTATTCATTTAAATTCATATATTGACATGTTATTTCATTTATTGCCCTCCAGGCACGCTAGTCAAGGTCCTAAACCTTATTAGCAAATTGGGGTGTTACACCAGTTATGCCCTCCCGACACGCTAATCAAGGCCCTTAAGCCTTATTAGCAATTTCGGGTCATTACAAAAATCCTACCTCTGTGTTATCGAGCTAGTATAGGGACAGTATGGGCCCATTGTTCTAAGCTCCAATAAGTTAATTAATTTCACTAACTCTTAGTTACATTAATTAATTTATTAACTATGAATTATTCCACTTGAAATTCATAGTTGAACTCTCAAAACTATATTCTTATATTATTAGAAGCTATAACTATAAATTTGTCCTTTGATTTAGTCATTACATGAGTTATAAACCTCTGGTAGTTGTTCATAATTAAAGCTAGGCCTTAATGTCGGTTATCCTCTTTAATTATGTCTTTATTAATTAGTTCCATCGATTCTATAAATTTAATTATAGAATGAAATTTCTGTTCTCTAACATAAATTGAGCACTCTATGTTCAAGCCCTGAATCAACACTAAAAGGAACAATTAATATACTTTCCTTTAAGCAAGGAGCAGATTCCTTATTTGTGAAGTATGTTCCCAGCCAATTGTAGTTCTATGACTCCATGATATCAGGAATTCGATCGTAGGAATATTGAACCTTACCCGATAAGTCAAAAGTCATAAAAGCACAAATAGGAGTTCATTACTCACTTCAGGATTGAGTTCAAGTCTCAAAAGACAAATATGAGTGCAATATATTGACTTTTTTAATTAACAGTAATCATTAAGAAATATGCTTTAAGGGCACAAATCTCAACAGTCTCCTACTTGCCCTAAAGCAGATAAGATATGTCGCGATCCTAAATCAAAGAAATGACTATCAAAAATCGTAGCAAGCAGCGTCTTTGTAAAGGGATCAACATGGAAGTTTGCTAATTCAATCTTCAGAACGATTACATCCCCTCTAGGTACTATCTCTCATATGAGGTGGTACTTACGCTTGGCTCTCTTATGGCTTCTCTATTCTCTTGAGTTGGTGTAACACCCTACTACCTTAGAGTCGTTACCATGTGATTTATAAATGTCCCATAAGCTTGCTAATTGAGGTTTTATATTGAAAAGTGATATTAAATTGAAATAAAAATATTCATTTGATAACAATAATTATAAATGATTTGGACATTCATTAAAATCATAAAAGTTATACTTTTAGGATCCCAAAATACTGTTTGAAAATGTATTACAACTCAAAAATTTGCATACAGTCGACCTATGTGAAAAAATCAGTCATCTACAGTAAATTCCTCAAACAACCCCGACCATGGGAGCCAGTGTAACGCCCTACTACCTTAGAGCCGTTACTAAGTGAGTTTAAAACAGAAATTGTGCATTTAATTGACTCAAAGTGGTTTCTAAAACCAAAAGTGTGATTAAACCAGAGTTTAAGGCTGTATTCTTTTAAAACGGTCAACTTCATTGAAAACGTTAAATATAAAACATCTGGGATCCCAAAATAAGGTTTACAAAATGTTTACAACACCAAAATAGATGTACACTTGATCATCTATTAAAAGAATGGTTAAATACAGCCATATACAAAATGCCCCCAACCAAAGCAGTCGGGCAGGCCGAACATGTACGCGCCGCCCCCACGCTCTCCATACTCATGGCCGGTTGACTGACTCCTTGATTTTACCTGCCACACGGAGCACCCGTGAGCCGAAGCCCAGCAAGAAAACCCAAATTACACATAACATATGCAAAACAAATAGCTGGCAATAATTCACTGATACATAGGAAAACCACCATAATAAACAAGTACGGCCATGCTGCTCCCAAGGCCTTACCAAAGCCTGGAGTTTCGGTTCTCACCGCGAGGATAACTCATGTATCCCTTGGGTCCCACCCTGAATATAAGCATCCCATGTGCTGTGTTACTTTCGACCCACGGCCGCCCCGGCCTATGCCGTACCCGGCCTCTGCCGCTCGTTTCATCATAATCACACATATAGTACATTCAAAATAAACATTCACACACATCATGGTTCATTTAAGGTTAAGCATTTGCACGTAATACAATCCGGGGCCACGCCCTACAATCACACAGTGGGGCCATGCCCTAAACTCGGGTGTTACGGTTTTCTTACCTTTAGATTAAGTAGTCTTTATCAACCTGACTCCTTGAGCACGATCTTACCCGAGCCCTAGCGCTTACCTAAGCAAAATCCACAAGTCAAAGTCATCAGCAATCCTCAAGTCCAAAACCTAGCCTCGGGACTAATCCCGAGCCCCCGGGAAGTCCTAAATCCCCAAAACAAAGTGGCGGAATCGAGCCCCGAACCCTAGGTCAAAATCCCTTCACAAAAGCCCAAAAATCCCCTCTGTGAACAGTGCAGCGCTACAGCGCTCAAAAGGTAGCGCTGTAGCGCTACAAGCAGAACCACCCTCACCAGACAGGGGCTAGCGCTACAGCGCCCCCTGACTAGCGCTGTAGCGCTAGTTGCAGCATAGCAAAACCAAAAATCGCATCTTGCGATTTTCTTCCCCCATTTCGAACCTAAACTTGTCCAACTCTTTCCCAAGCCCAAAAACAAACATATATACACCACACACTCATCCCAAGCACCCCAAGAACTCAATCCCAAGCTCAAGCAACCCACAACTCAAAATCTAACCCAATGAACCCCAAAACCAGAAAAATCAATCAACAACAAGGATAGGGTCTTAGAAATCATACCGTGGGTGGAATTTTGACCTTGAACTGCACCCTAGACCTCCTTGGCTTGCACCTTTACAACCTTGACCTGTTTTGCCCAAAAACCCCATCCATTTAGCTCAAAAACACAGTTCAAAACCAGCAAAACCCTAAAACCGAAAACCTCAAGAACTTACCTCAAATCTCTGATTTGATCTTGCTGAACTCTTGCAAATCCACAAACCTAGCTTACCACTGAGCTTCACCTCAAGAAAAATCAAAGAAAAAGGGTGGGAGAACCACAAACCAATTCTTCAAAGCCAACCCTTCAGCTTTCCCTCTCTTCTTTTCTCTTCTTTCTTTCTTTCTTTCTTTTCAGCCTAAAATTTTCTCTACTAAATCCACTAAGTATAAAGGCCTCCTTTATTTTATCTCTTGCAAGCCTAATGACCAAAATACCCTCTCTTATCAATTCTAAGCCTTTATGTCCATAAAGGGCATTTTAGTCATAATACCCAAATTCCCACTAATTCCTCAAGTGTTCCTAATAATTCCCGTTCGCTACCCAATGCCTAATAAATCACCAAATACATTCCCAAATTCTCGATTAACTCCCCAGGCTTAACCCAAGCCTGGTACAGGTTCCCGCTTTGACTTTCCGCTAACCCGCTCGTTCTAGGATCGTCTCGAGTCATAGATCACAGGTATCAACATAGTCATGCCCAACATGGCCAAATTACAAATATGCTCAATCAGGTCTACATGCATATTAATTCACATAATCATGCACCACAATTAATCACATAATCATAAAACGTGCACTAAATCATAATCATGCATAAAACCCATTAAAGACCCACACAGAATTCCATTATGCCCTCCAGGCACGCTATCTCAGGCCCTAAGCCTTAATACCGAATTTGGGGTCGTTACAGCCAGGTAGGCCGAACATGTACACGCCACTCCACGCTCTCTAACTCATGGTTGGTCAACCTTTCCCTTGCCCTTACATTCACCATAGAGAACTCGTGAGTTGAGGCCCAACAAGAAAACTCAACACATAACATATTGCAATTTAATCCAATAATACATAGCTTAAACAAACAACAGATTAAACATATAGCAGCCTATGCTGACCTAGGTGCTTTACTAGGCATTGGGTTCATGCTCTTCACCGAGCGGGTGACTACTACACTATTATAGGGTCTTGCCCTAGCGGCTTGCATTCAGCATGCCTTCGTCGTTCTCGGCCCTTGCAGTTCTCTACCTTCGCCGTTCTCAGCCCTTTGCTGTTCTCGGCCCTCGCCATTCATTCATAATCATGCAAAACATAGCATAGCATTTACAAGTATTCACAGATATATTAAACACAAATATTAGGGCCACGCCCTAAAACACAAATAATAGGGCCATGCCCTGCCCTACAGGCACAAACATTTTTCTTACTTATGTCTCGAGGTGATTGACAACTGCGATCTCGAGCACAATCCCCTAAACACAGCGTTGACGTAAACCTAGTCACAACGCATTAATAAATAAACATCCATCAATTCCTAAACCAAATACGAACTTTGAAATATAATTATAGCCTTCGAGACCATGAATTCTACTAAATCGAGTAGTAGAATCCTTCCCGAGTCTTAACATTTGGATTCGCGAGCTTGAAACCCAACATCGGCCATTTGCCCTAATTTGAGATGCAGCCTGCTACAAGTCAGAGAGATCTAACTCTCTCATCTAGGGAACACGGGTCGCGATGTACTTCAGTTTGCGTCACAACGCTTGGGCAAAAATCTGAGGCTGCTAAGCCTCTGAGTTCATACGGGTTGCGGCGCCTAAAGAACTGAGCCGCGGCACAAGCCCCAAAACCTAGAAATCCTTTTGCATTTTACAAGCTAAACTTCCTTACATTAACCAATTTCAAGCCTTAAACCTAGAACTCAGTCCATAATTCATATCCATGCAACATAACTTGTATAAACATCCCAAAAACTTAACTAAAATCTTGCTACAACTTAAGCATGAATACTTGTGTTCAAAACCTCAAACCACATAATGCAAACAAGAAATTTCAGTAAGAAAACTTGTTCTAAATCTTACCCTAGTGATGATTCCGTCCTTAAGCTAGATCTCTAACACCGCTAGCTACAAATCCTCAACTTCCAGCCTCAAAATCAGAGTTTTTCCTTCAATTTTTCCCAAAATTCTCTAAGTCACGAAGAGAGGGAGAGAGAGCTGAGAGAGAGAAAGAGAGATAGGCTGAGAGGTTTTGTTTTATGCTTCTCCATAGTTCTAGAAGTATGCTTTGGGCTTGAGTTTATCCTCAGCTGCCTAAGTCCAAAAATGCCCCTAAGTGTAACCTTAATCCTTTAATGCCACCAAGGGCAATTCCATCATTTTCCACATCCTGCTAATTCCTCGAGTGTTCCTATAATTCTCCATTTAATCCCGACATACCCAAATGATTTCTAAATCGCAACCCATTACACAGTAATCCTGAACACATACTATGTCCCCAAAATACCCCTAGCCTCCCCCTAAGCCAGGTATTCGACCCCGTTGTGACTACTTCGCTATTCCGCACAACATACACATAATGATTACATTTATGGTATCAAGCACAACATAATATATCACCACAATCTTGTGGTGTCACACATCACAAATATATAACCACAAACTTGTGGTATCAAGCACAACATACATATAATTTGCATTTATGCCCTCAATGGGAAAATATTACATTTATGCCCTTCTTAACCAGAATGGGCCCCACATGCATATTTAATTCACCTAAACATGCATTTCTAATCACATAATCATTTAATCCACACAATAACATAATTAAATCAATTATTTCCCTACCAAAACGTTAACCAAGGCACTGAGCCTTATTAGCAAATTTGGGATGTTACAACTATCCCTTCCTTACAGAAATTTCGTCCTTGTAATTTACCTAAATAACTCGGGCTATCGATCCCGCATCTCAGTCTCAATCTCCCAAGTTGCATCTTCCACTTTGTTGTTCCTCCACAACACTTTTACTAGGGCAATGGTCTTGTTCCACAAGACTTTATATTTTCGATATAGAATCTTAACTGGGTTCTCCTCATAAGACAAATTTAGATCTAGCTCCTGGTTCTCATAGCTGAGCACATGCGTAGAATCCGATACATACTTCCGGAGCATGGACACATGAAATATGTTGTGAACCCCGATAAGGCCAAAGGCATTGCCAATTTGTAGGCTACCTCTCCAACCCGTTCCAGAATCTCAAAGGGGCCGACAAACCTAGGGCTTAACTTGCCCCTCACTCCAAATCGTTTCACCCCTCTTAAGGGAAAAGTTCTATGAAATACATGATAACTGACATGAAACTCTACACTCCTGTGTCTCAAGTCTGAGTAACTCATCTATCGACTCTGGGAGGTGAGCATTCGAGCTCTAATCTTCTCAATTACCTCATTGGTCCTTTGAACAACTTCAGTACCCAAGTATTTTCTCTCACCTATCTCATCCCAATGGATGGGCAATTTGAACTTCATCCCATATAACATTTCATATGGAGCCACTTCATCCCATATAACATCCCCTATAACATTATACAAAAATTCAATTAAAGGGAGACACTTACTCCAAGATCCCCCAAAATCCAGCACACATGCTCGCAACATATCATCCACTATTTGAATCGTCCTCTTAGACTGTCCATCTGTCTGATGATGATAGGCGGTACTATACCACAACTCTATGCCCATAGCCTTCTCCAGGCTCTCCCAAAACTTAGAGGTGAAGGTGGGGTCCCTGTCGATTACTATCGACCTCGAAGTCGCATGTAGTCGCATAATTTCCTTCACATACAACTCAACATACTGCTCCACTGTATAAGTTGTCTTAACAAGCAAAAAGTGGCCTGATTTGGTGTATCTATCCATAATCACCCACACCAAATCATATTGTCCTACTATCTTCAATAATCCAACCATGAAGACCATGGTGATGTCCTCCCATTTCCACTCCGGAATCCCTAAAGGCTGCAGCAACCCCGCTGGCCGTTGATGTTCACCCTTCATTTGCTGACAGGTCAAACACTTGGTCAGATAATCCACTACATCCCTCTTCTTCTCCGGCCACCAATACAAAGTTCTCAATTCTTGGTACATCTTTGTCGTACGCAGATGTAAGGAATAGGGAGTAGTATGAGACTCATCTAGAATCTCTTGCCTGATACCAGAATCATTTGGAACACAAATCCAACCCTTGTACCTTAGTAAACCCACCTCCAAAATAGAAAAGTCCTTAGCCACTCTGGCCAATACATCCTCCCTTTGCATCATAATCTATGGATCCTCCTTTTGCGCTTCCTTGATCCTCTCAAAGAGCATGGATTGAAGAGTGATATTGGCTAGCTGACAATCTACCAATACAAATCCTGCTCTTTTCAGCTAACCTCTCTGCTATCTTCCTCGAACTAAATAACTGCCCTAGGCCCTTTCGACTCAACGCATCGACCACTACATTGGCCTTCCCAGGATGGTATAAAATATCACAGTCGTAGTCCTTTACCAATTCCAGCAAACATCTTTGGGGGCATATTCAAGTCCTTCTGAGTTAAGAAGTATTTCTAACTTTTAAGGACGGTGTATATTTCCCACTTCTCGCCATACAGATTACGCCTCCAAACCTTTATTGCAAATACCCCCACTTCTAACTCTAGATTGTGAGTGGATACCTCTACTCATACTCCTTTAGCTGTCTCAATGCGTAAGCTATTACCTTTCCAGCTTGCATCAATACACACCCCAAACCCTGCCACGAAGAATTGCAGTAGACAACAAACTTTTCATTGTCTGATGGAAAGCTCAATATCAGGGCGGTGATCACTCACCACTTCAACTCCTTGGAACTATTCTCACATCTATCTGTCCACACAAACTTGGTCTTCTTACACGTAAGCTCAGTCAACGGTGTAGCTATTCTTGAAAATCCCTCAACGACCCGCCTATAGTATCCTGCTATTCCCAAGAAACTTCTAACCTATGGTACACTGCTCGGCCTGGACCAATCTCTCACTGCCTTGATCTTGCTTGGGTCCACTAGAATCCCCTCCGTACTTACAATATGGCCTAGAAATGTTACTTGGGGCAACCGAAACTCGCATTTGCTTAACTTAGCATATAGCCTATGCTCTCTTAACCACTATAGTACCAGACGTAGATGCTGCTTGTGCTCTGTCTTTGACTGGGAGTACACCAGTATATCATCGATGAATATGATCCCAAAGTTATCAAAATAATCCCTAAAGACCCTATTCATCAAGTCTATAAAGTTTGCTGGGGCATTGGTTAATCCAAGGACATGACCAAGATTTCATAATGTCCATAACTTGTATGGAATGCGGTCTTTGGTATGTCATCTTCTTTAATCATTAATTGGTGGTAGCCGGACCGAAGATCAATCTTGGAGAACACCATCTTTCCCTGTAGCTGGTCAAACAAGTCGTCAATCCTAGCCAATGGGTACTTATTCTTAATGGTCAACTTGTTTTGCTCTCTGTAGTCAATGCACATCCTTAAGGACCCATCCTTCTTCTTAACGAACAACAATGGAGCACCCCATTGTGAAAACTAGGTCTTATGAATCCTAGATCCAGTAACTCCTGCAACCAAATCTTTAGTTCCTTCAACTTTGTTGGAGCAATTCTATAAGGCGTCCTAGACACTGGCTACTCCCCTGGCACCAACTCTATGACGAACTCAATCTCTCGGTGTGGTGGCAACCTTGCCAGTTCTGCTGGGAATACATCAGGAAACTCACATACTAATCTTGTCTCATCTGGTCCCATTGAAACAATCCTAGAGGTATCCACTATGTTTGCTAGGAATCCTATCCAACCTTCTTGCATTAGGTCTATAGCCTTTAGTGCAGAGATCTTAGGTACTCGTGGTCCACTCACTATTCCTACAATTACAAAGTGTACCTCCCCTTTCGATTCAAAGGTCACCATTCGTTGCTTGCAGTGTATCATTGCCCTGTACTTTGATAACCAATCCATCCCCATAATCATATCAAAGTCACCCATCGTTACCTCAATCAAATCCACAGAAAACTCCCTACTATTTATCTCCACTGGTAATGCTCTAACCCATCTCCTAGGGACTACCAGTTCCCTAGTTGGCAACAAAGTCCTGAATCCCCTAGCATACATATCACAAGGTCTACACAAATGATCTATCACTCTAGCAGAAATAAACGAACGAGTAGCTCCTGAATTAATCAATGACGTAAATGAAGAACCGGCACTAGAAATCTGACCTGTCACGTCCAAAGGACTAGCCTCAGCCTCAGTCTATGTCAAGGTAAATACTATGGTTGGAGTGAGGATGTCGCTCTTCTTTGGTTCTTCTTTCCTAGTTTGTAAGCAGTCCTTCCTTAGGTGACTAACCCTCCCACAAGTGAAGCAGGCACTGACTCTACACTCTCCCTGATGTCGTCGCCTACACAGAGGACACTCTGTAAACTCCATTTGTATCCCCTGCCATGATGGCCACTGAAAGCACCCCGTGCCCTCATATCTGAACCAGGAGGAATAAAAGAATGTGGTGCCTTTCTCTTCTGTTCACTGGGGCCACTACCCCGACTAGAACCAGTAAAAGGAGGCACCATCCTCCAAGCATCGCGCCTTGTTGCGCCCTCTCACCATATCTAATCCTTGACCCCCTTAGCTGTATAGGCCTCCTTCACTACCTGAGCATAGGTGGTAGTCCTCGGATCTAATGTTATCTTGATGCCACAGGCTATCATGACATTTAGTCCCCGCACAAACCAATCCCTCCGTGCCATGTCCGTAGGCACTTAGTCTGGCGCGAACTTCACCAACCGGTCAAACTTCAATGCATACTCTATAACTATCATTGTCAGATTAACAAATACATCAACCTGTGCAGCTCCAACTGCAACACTGTAGTATTTCTCATTGAAGATGTCTCTAAATTCCTCCCAGGCCATCCTTGTCACATCTCTCCTCTGGGACACAACTGCCCACCATATGTGGGCGTCTTCCTTCAACAATAACTTGCACAGGCCACCCTCTTGTTCCCTTCCACCCTCACGAAATCTAGGATGGAAGAAGTCATATTCATCCACTATTCCACCCGCAGTGTGTCTGGACCGCCCTTAAAGGTGGGAGGGTGTTGCTTTTGGAACCTCTCGTATAAAGCCTCCCACCTATTTTTCCATCACAGGCTGGGCTGGCACTGATTCCACAGCCCGTGGAATATGTAACCAAATACCTCAAGGAGGGGCTTGTTGCCTCAGTTCTTGGAGCTTCTGTTCCATTCACTAAAGTCTTGCTTCCATTTCGGCAAATAGTTGTTGCCAATTCTTTGGGGTAGGTGGAGGGTCCTGACCATGGTTGTCATCTTTGGAAACATTTCCGCGGAGTCTAATCAATCACCGAGGCATAGCTTCAATATGCCTGCAACCAATGACACTGCACATCAATTCACACCATATGCACATAACATAGGCATATAACAATCAAGGGGTCGTGCCTTGGCATTATACATATATAAACATATTCATCAAGCTCTATCTATAATATTCAAGCAAATAGGGAAATTTTAAACAAGCAATTAAAAACATAGTTCATTTAATATCGACCAACCTTAAGTCGAGCTTGTCTCTGGCAGCGAGCGTACATGTTCAGTCGATCTCCAGGAACCATAAAACTTGGCACGCTCTGATTCCAAGTTGTAACGCCCTACTACCTTAGAGTCGTTACCATGTGATTTATAAATGTGTCATTCACTCGCTAATCGAGGTTTTAGGTTGTATTAGAACTGAAAAATGTGCATACAGTCGAGTTAGGCGACAAAATCAGCCCTCTGTAGTAAATTCCTCAAATAACCACGGCCGTGGAAGCAAGGTATGCCAAACATGTATACCCCGCTCCATGCTCTCTAACTCATGGTTAGTCGACCTTTCCCTTGCCCTTAGTTACACCATAGAGCACCCGTGAGCTGGGGCCTAGCAAAAAAAATAAACATATAACATATTGCAATTTAATCAAACAATACACAACTTAAACAAACAACAAATTAAACATATAGCGGCCTATGCCGACCCAGGTGCTTTACCAGGCATTGTGTTCATGGTCTTCACTGAGGGGTGACTACTGCACTGTTAGAAGGTCTCGCCCTAGCGGCCTGCATTCATCATGCCTTCGTTGTTCTTGACCCTTGCCGATCTCGGCCTTTGCCGTTTTCGGCCTTCGCCGTTCTCGGTCTTTGCCATTCTCGGCCTTCGCCATTCTCAACCCTTTTCCATTCTCAGCTCTCGTCGTTCATTCATAATCATGCACAACATAGCATAACATTTACAAGAATTTACATATATATTAATCAAAAATATTAGGGCCATGCCTTGAAACACAAATAATAGGGCATGCCCTGCTCTACGGGCACAAATAGTTTTCTTACCTATGTCCCGAGTTGATTGACTACTGTGATCCCGAGCATGATCCCCTAAATCGAGCCTAGACGTACAACCTAGTCACAACGTATTAATAAATATACATCCATCAATTGCTTAACCTAATACGAACTTCATAATATAATTCTAGCCTTCGAGACCTTGAATTCTACTAAACCAGGTAGTAGAATGCTTCCGAGCCTTAACATTTAGGTTCCCGAGCATAAAACCTAACATAACCCATTTTCCCTAGGTGGCGGCCCACGGCCCGCTGCAAGTCAGAGAGCTCTAGCTCTCTCATATGGGGAAAAAATCCAAGGCTCCCAAGCCTCTAAGTTCATGTGGTTGCGGTGCCTGAAGAACAGGGCCACGACGCGAGCCCCAAAACCCAGAAATACTCATGCATTTTATGAGCTAAACTTCCTGAAATTCACCAATTCCAAATCTTAAACCTAGAATTCAGTCCAGAATTCATATCCAAGCAACATAACTAGCAAAAACACCCCAAAAAGTTAACTATAATCTTACTACAACTTATGCACGAATACTTGCGTTCAAAACCTCAGACCTCAGTGATGATTCCGACCTTAAGCTAGATCTCCAACACCTCTAGCTACAAATCCTTAACTTCCAGCCTCAAATTCTGAGTTTTTCCTTCAATTCTTCCAAAAATTCTCTAAGTCACCAAGAAAGGGAGAGAAAGCCGAGAGAGAGAAAGAGAGATAGGCTGGGAGGTTTTTTTTTATGTGTCTCCTTAGTTCAAGAAGTTTATTTTGGGCTTGAGTTTATCCTAGGCTGCCTAAGACCGAAGATGCCCCCATCATTTGCCACATCCCGCTAATCCTCGAGTGTTCCTATAATTCCCTATTTAATCTCGACATACCCAAATGATCGCTAAATTGCTACCCGTTACCCGGTAATCTCGAACACATACTATGTCCCCAAAATACCCCTAGGCTCCCCTTGAGCTGGGTATTCGGCCCCGTTGTGACTACTTCGCTATTCCGCTCCCTAGGACCGTCTAAGATCACACATAACAAATATATCACCACAATCTTGTGGTATCAAGCACAACATACATAAAATTTGCATTTATGTCTTCAATGGGCCAAAATTACAATTATGCACCTATTAACCAAAATGGGCTCACATGTATATTTGTTGCGATATTTTTGCTATGCAAGTGCACACAGTCGCAATTTGTAATAAAATGGTAAAAACCAAGTATCGTCCCCAAGGACTGATTTAACAATTACCAATCAATCAATCTTTTTAATTCTATTTGATTGAACAATTTTAGAGATTTCAAACAAAGAAGAATACTAACGAAGCACAATGAAAATTTAAACAAAAATAACATAGAAAATGAAATTAGGACAATTATGATCCTCTATTTTCCACCCTTTAATTTCCTAATGCAAGAATTATATCCCCTTCTCCCTATTCAAGAACAAGTTGCAAAAACAATTCATAATCTGGTTAAGATTTATAAAATCCAATCTAAATGACAACTTCCTATATTTCTATGGTAAGTGGAATCATGAAGAAGGCATTAAACACGCAACTCAGAAAAATAGGCAAACAATTTAGATACTTTCGTTCTAAATTGAATTTGCTTCCAAACAATCAAAGCATATCAAATTTAACTTTTCAGATTTCAATTTGATTCATGAAAATAACAATTAGAGGTGATCAATCAATAATTGCACAAGTGACACAGATTGTAAGGAATTGAAAGAGATGAAGAAGAACAAGAATTCTGCATTAATCCATAAAAAGGGTTTCCAAAAGATTCACATAATAGCCCTAAAGGAGAAATTAGCCCATAATATTCATTCTTGGAATCAGAGAATTCAATTACAAACATAAAAGTTGAAGAAGATGATGAAAAAAACACAAGAATGAATCCTCCAATGGTGTTCTCCACACTCAGCCGTCGTCCCTCTTGAGACCCCCATTTCAATCACACACTATGTTTCTCCAAAAATCCTTACCAAGTTCCGAGTGAAAGGACCAAATTGCCCATCAAAAAGTGATCAGATTTGTGAAAACTGCGTCACCAGCGCTGTAGCGCTAAAGTCAGAAACAAAATAAAAAGAAATCTGGGCACCAGCGCTGTAGCGCTCATATCGTAGCGCTGTAGTGCTAAAGTCAGAGCCGAACTTCCTGAAAACTGCGTCCAAGCGCCGTAGCGCTGTTGTTGTAGCGCTAAAGTCAGAACCGAACTTCTTCAGAAATTTTTCCTAGCGCTACGGCGCTCCCTTAGTAGCGCTGTAGCGCAACTTACAGAACCCAAAAATCCACAAATCCGTCCCGATTTTGTTCCAGTTTCACTCCTTTTCACTATTTGTATCACTTTAGCATTAATCGCCCTGAAACATGAACAAACGAGCATAATTCCGAAATAAAATAATCCTAACTAATGAAAAATAGCCTAAAAACTTAGACCATAAACGAGCCTAAAACTCGTTTATCAATATTTAATTCACATAAATACCTAATTAAATCAATTATCCCCCTCCCAGCACGTTAATCAAGCTATTAATCCTTATTAGAAAATTTGGGACGTTACAGTTGGCAAACGCTCCGCTATTGTCATAGTAAAGTACAATTGGTTTATCAATGTCTGCTGCAACAATTTCCAGATCACCTAAAAACTTCCTAAGCCATATAGCCTCCTTTGCTGCTTTGCTTTCAGCAATGTATTTTGCTTCCATGGTGGAGTTAGGAATGGAAGCTTGCTTTATACTCCTCCATACAATTGCTCCACCCCCAAGTGTTAAAATAGATCCAAACGTATATTTCCTAACATCTTTGTCAGATTGGAAGTCAGAATCTGTATATCCGATTGGAATCAAATTATCTTCTTAATATACTAGCATATAGTCACTGGTTCTCCTAAGAGACTTTAGAATGTGTTTGACTACAGTCCCCTGATCGAATCCTGGATTTGATTGGTACCTACTGACTATACCTAACAATTGTTAGGTCAGGTACATAACATTGCATACATTAAGCTTCCTACAGCAGAGGCATAGGGTATCTGTCTCATTTCCTCTTCCTTTTTGGGTGTCTTAGGACATTGGTTCTTGGATAGGTGAACTCCATGACGATATGGGAGGTTTTCCTTCTTGGAGTTATGCATCGCATACTTCGCAAGAATTTTATCTATATAAGATACTTTTGATAGTGACAACAGCTTCTTACGGTCATGAATTAATCGTATCCTAATAACGCAACTTGCCACTCTAAAATCTTTCATTTGGAATTGGCTGGCTTGCCAGACTTTTACGTTAGAAAATTTATCCACATCATTCCCAATGAGTAATTTATCATCTATGTATAAAACTAGAAAAACCACTTTGTCCTTATCTGTTTGCTTGTGTACACAAGGCTCATCAACATTTTGTTTAAAACCATAAGATTTAACAACTTGGTCAAATCTTATGTTCCATGATTTGGATGCTTGCTTCAGTTCATATGTTTTGCTCTTTGCCTTGTTCTATGAAACCCTCTATGTAGCGTCCCAAATTTTCTAATAAGGCTTAGGGCCTTGATTAGCGAGCCTGGAAGGCAATAATTGATTTATTGTATTAATTTGTGAATTTAATCAGTATGTGATTAGAAATGCATGTTTAGGTGAATTAAATATGCATGTGGGCCCCATTTGGTTGTTAGGGGCATGTTTGTAATTTTAGCCCGCCGAGGGCCATAAATGCAATATTTGTGTATATTGTGATCTTTACCACATGTGAGTGGTGATATATTTGTGATGCAGGATCCGAGACAGTCCTAGGGAGCGGTTTAGCTAGAAAGTCACAACGAGGTCAATGCCCGGCTTTAGAGGAGAAGGATGGTATTTTGGGTATATAATATGTGTTATGAATCTATGGAGTAACGAGTAGTAATTTAGTAATCATTTGGACATGTCGGGGTTAAATGGTGATTTATAAGAACACTTGAGAGATTAGCGGGACACGATAGATGACAGAATTTCCCTTAAGTCACTTAAGGGTTAAGGTTAAGCTAAACAGGCAGTTTGGTCATTTGGCAGGGGTTATTACTTAACATAGATGATTTGAGAAACTACTGGAATTAAGTAAATGGAACAAAACTCTCAGCTTCTCTTCTCTCAGTCGGTTCAACATTTCTCCCCTTGGTGCTTGGTTTTGAAAGATTTTAGACCTGAAATCTAAGGATTGGAACAAGGGAGGAGAAGCTTGGGAAGTTAAAGAGCAATTCATCCTTGAGGTAAAGAGCCTAGCATTAAATTATGTGAGTTTCTGCTGAGTTTTGGTTAGAATTATAAGTTTAGGCATGTAAGCTGAATTGTGAATTACTCTTGGTTATTTGGATGAGTTTTGGGAATAGTTTTCTGTTGGGTTTCGTTGTTGGGGACATAATAGAGTTGTTCTACTAATTGAATTTGTGATTGGGATGATTTTGGGTTAAATGGGAAAGGATTAGGCTGCTGAAAATGTAGGTTTTCTAGGTTCGAAGGGGGCAGGCCGCGGCTTTGTTCTTCATGTGCCACGACCCTCTAGAACAAATGGGAGCCAAGGTGGGCTCTACTGCATGAGCAGGCCGCGGCGCCACTATAGCAGGGTCGCGGCGCATGTCTGAGGCTTGGGGAGGCAAAGCCTCTGGTGGAGGCAGGCCGCGACACTAAGGCATGGGGCCCCAACTCTTAGAGGGTTTGTGGACCCCGAGAAGGCCTTTGGCTTGGGAACCCAAAAGTTAAGGCTCTGGATGGATTTTATCACTCCGATTGATAGAATCCAAGGTCCCGGAGACTAGAATTGTAACCCAAAGTTATTTAATGAATTAGAGCTTGATGGATAGCTTTTGTCAATATGTTGTGACTAGGTTTTCAAAGAGGCTCAAACTAGATGAATGTGCTCGGGATAGCGGTGCTCAGGAAGCTTGGGACAAAGGTACGAAATTTGTTGTACCCGTAGAGCAGGGCGTGGCCCTATAGTTTGTATTGCAGGGCACAACCCTATGTGATTGAATTATAGGGTGTAGCCCTAATGTTTATATTCTGTATTTGTGGTAAGTATTTGTTGATTATACACTATGTATTGCATATTTGTGAATGAACGGCGAAGGCCGGGAACGACGAAGGTCGAGAACGGCAAGAAGCCACGTACAACAAGGGGCTGGGTTCAGTGTTAAGCATGTGGAGTGTAAGGCCGAGTACGACAAAAGGCCAGGAGCGGCGTTGAGCACGCGGAGTGTAAGCCATTAGGGTGAGACCCTTATCAGCTACTTGAGTCATCCTCACGGTGAAGACCATGAACCCGTGCCCGTCCTTCTTCGTTCATTCACAACTAAGCATACATAACATAACATCAATAACTACTTAAACATATATGAAATATAAACGATAAGGCTACGACCTGCAACTCAATCACATAGGGTTGTGCCCTGCAATACAAACTATAGGGCCACGCCCTGCTCTACGGTATAACAGTTTTCTTACCTGTGTCCCGATCTTCTTGAGCACCGAAATCTCGAGCACAGTCCTTTAACCCGAGCCTTGCTGAAAACCTAGTCACAACACACAATTAACAGTCTCGTTACTAACCAATTCATAATTGTACCCCGGAACCAATCCCGTGCTCTCGGAACCTCCCGTTTCCCCACACAAGGTGGCGAAAGCGTTCCCCGAGCCCTTTGAGTCAAAACCCTAAAAACACAAAATCCCACATCCTGAAAATGGCCTAGAGCTGTGGCACAGCCCTATAGGGGCCGCGACACCCAGTAGGGCTCCCTTGTCCTGATTCAACCTAGAGCTGCAACACGGAAAAACAGAGCCGTGACACTCATATGTGAACCTAGAAAACTGGGTTTTTCCTACCATTTTTCCTGAGCCAAAACTTATCCAAATCAATTCCAAAGTATACCCAAGTCCCAATTCGACCCAAAACTTCAAATAAATAGTATAGCAACTCAAAAAAACTAGGAACAAACTCAAACACTCAGCCAAACTCAAAAATCACCTGGTGGTTTAAAACTCCTCAAAACTAAAACCACAAGTGAAAATTCATTTCAGAAATCAATGAAATCCTTACCTTGAGTAGGAATTCAACCCTGAGCTACTTTCATGTCCAGGTCCAAGCTCAAATCCTTTGATTCCCAAGATGAATCTTCACAATCACTAAGCCACAAATCCAATTTTCAACATTCAAACCAAACTCTCAAGAACAAGTAAGGAGACTCAAAATCAGAGATTAAGCCTTACCTCTGTGTTAAACACACCCTTGAGTTGATTTCCCCAGGCACATCAAGTAAAATTCTTCAGTTCATAGTCTAAAATCCTCAAAGTTGTTCAAGCTCTCAATCACCAAGGAGAGGGAAAGAGAGTACCGAGAATGAGAGAGAGAGAGAGCTGAGAAATTTATGTTCTTTTTCTTTCCTTTACTTTTGTCTAAGTGGTTCTAGAACCCCTAGATCCTACTGAGTATATCCACTTGCCAAAATGACTGAATTGCCCCCCTTAAGTTAGTCTAAGTCCTTAAATACCACCAAGGGAACTAAAGTCATTTGATGAATCCCGCTAAGTCCTCGAGTATACCTAAAAATCCCAATTAATCCCAGCATACTCAAATCATTACTAAATTACTACACGATACTTAATAAATCCCAAACTCATATTATATACCCAAAATACCCCTAGGCTCCTCCCGAGCTGGGTATTTTACCCCGTTGGGCCCTTCTAGCTAAACTGCTCCCTAGGACCATCTCGGATCGTGCAACACAATTATATCACCACTCACACATGGTGTCAATCACAATATACACAGATATTGCATTTATGCCCTCAACGGGCTAAAATTACAAACATGCCCCTAATAACCAAATGGAGCCCACATGCATATTTAATTCACCTAACCATGCATTTCTAATCACATACTTATCAAATTCACATATTGACATAATAAATCAATTATTGCTCTCCAGGAACGCTAATCAAGGCCCTAAGCCTTATTAGCAAATTTGGGACGCTACAACTATCTCCTCCTTACAGAAATTTCGTCCTCGAAATTACCTAAATAACTCGGGATACCGCTCCCGCATATCTGATTCAAGTTCCCACATCGCCTCCTCTACCTTGTTGTTCCTCCACAACACTTTTACTAAGGCAATGGTCTTGCTCCGCAAGAATTTATCCTTCCAGTCAAGAATCTAAACCAGCTTCTCCTCATAAGATAAATCCTTATCCAGCTCCAATTTATCATAACTCTGTATATACGTAGAATCTGACATGTACTTTCGGAGCATGGACAGTGAAACACATCATGAACCCCTGATAAAGTTGGATTCATCGCCAATCTGTAAGCTCCCTCTCCAACCCATTCCAGAATCACAAAGGGGCCAACTGTAACGCCCTGGATAGCCAAGACCGTTACACTGTGTGTTTATAAAGGTGCAAGACTTGCTAATCAAGTCATTTAATTAGAAACGTGTTACTGAAACTACAGTTGAACTAGGGTTAAAAGATTTTGGTCTCAAAACTTACATTTCTTATAATCAAACATTTTCTTTTACATGGGATCCCAGAAATAGTAAGGTTATAAGAGAGTTTACAAAATTTCGGGATCAAAATACAGTTACTAGCCACTCTAAGGCAAAACAGACAATTAGGTTTTCTCTTCCTGTACCACTCCTCGGCCGTGGCGGTCCATCAGCTGATTATGTACATTCAGCCCCAAAGCTCTCCATCTCAGGACTGGTCCAACTTTCTCTTGCCTTTAACCGCACCACAAGGCACCCGTGAGCCAAGGCCCAGCAAGAAAACACAATAACAGAGCATAATCTTCAAGCAAACAACCAGATAACTCATACAGTATAAACATGTACTCAACAGTCCAAACGTTCATGTTATTCAAGTATTCAGCATACCAAGTACATCATTTGATATCAATAATAATTTCACATATAATAACCAGGGTTAACACCCTTAGGCTGCACCCTCTATTTATCCTACTGACTCCGGCCCGCTTAAAACCAAGCTCAGTGAATATTAAGTTGTTCTCAGCTACCAGTGGCCGAGCCGCGCCCTGTGCATAGGTATTATTTACAGTACTCTTAGGCCTTTCATCACATGTCCCATGGCATAATACCATCTACGACATCATACAGATTAGGGAGCCCTTAGTCCCATCACAAACACATAACCGGGTGCAGTATTCTTACTTTTAGATTTCGATAGCTTTGTTCAATTTGATCCTCAAGCACGATCCCATCTGAGCCAAGCGCACACCTAGACACGGTCAGAAGTTAGAACCAACTCCAAACTTCAATTCCAAAACCTAGCCTCGGGAACAATCATGAGCCCTCGGGAAGCCCTAATTCCACCAAACGGGGTGGTGGAACCAAACCCCGAGCCCCCGGGCAAAAAAACCCTAAGAAATAACCCAGAAACCCCTTTCTGCGAATAGGGTAGCGCTACAGCGCTCCAAACAGAGCCATCAGGATCCCAGATGCCCAGGCCTAGCGCTATAGCGCCCTAAGGCTAGCGGTACAGCGCTAGTCACAACCAGGCACTACCCAGTTTTCTCCTCTTCAAATTTCCATTAGCCAAACATTTCTAATACTCAACTAAACCTCAACCAAACTTCAAAACAAGCCTCCCAACATCATCAACTCATCCCAAACAACCTAACCACAAGTAATTCAATCACATGCACCCCAAAAGACAACATCCACCATGGCTGAACCTAGAGCTCAAAAACTCAGCAAAACAACAGAAATCACAAAGCCTAAAGCTAGAGTTTCTTACCTTTCATGGATGAGCTCAGCCTAGGTTGTCTTCCACAATTTCTTAGTCTTCACCTCCTCAACCCTTAGGTTTAATTCCCTAAAATTCCCACAGAAACTCTGCTTAGAAAAATGAATTCAATACCAAACCAAGAACTGAATATTAACCTCAAAGCCTTACCTCAAATGATAAACAACCTCAGCTAATTTTCCAACCTGATCAAGATCCAAAGTACACAGTCTTAGCCTAAAGATCCTCTGAATTTTAGCTCCAAATTTCCAGAAGAAATTGATGAAGAAAACCCAAACCATTCAAGAGAGTTGCCCTACTTTTCCTTTCTTTCCTTTTCCTTCTTTTCTTTCTTTTCTTTAGACTTCTACAATTTTCTACATAATCCACTAAGGCAATAAAGCCAAAACAGCACTTATCTGATTCCAAACACCAAAAGGCCATATTTCCCTCCCACTTATAACTAAGCTTTTAAACATTTTAAGGGCATTTTAGTCATTACACCCAATTCCCGCTATTTCCTCGAATGCCTCTAATATTTACCGCTTACTTCCTGACACCTAACTAATCACCAATTATATTACTCAATATCAAAATAGACTCCAATATATTCTCTAAATTCCTAGAAATACCCCCAAGCTTGCCTCGAGCCGGGTATAAATCCCCGCCATGACTTTTTCGCTGAATCGCTCACTAGGATCGCCTCGAGTCACAGATTACAAGTATATCAACATTATAATGTGGTCTCAACAATTTATCACAATTATTTACATTTATGCCCTCAACAGGCTAAAATTACGAATATGCTCGTCTAACCTGATTAAGGCCTACATGCATACTAATACACATAGTCATGCATCACAGATATTCAAATAATCATATAACATGCTTTTAATCATTAAATCACATATAATCCAGCAATGCCCTCCCGACACACTAATCAAGGCCCTTAAGCCTTATTAGCAAATTTGGATCGTTACAACTATCCCCTCCTAATGAGAATTTCGTCTTTGAAATTTACCTTAATAATTCGGGATACTGATCCCGCATCGCAGACTCAAGCTCCCAGGTCGCCTCGTCGACCCTACTATTCCTCCACAACACTTTAATAAGAGGAATCGTCTTATTCCGTAGTACTTTGTCCCTCCGATCCAAGATCTGAACCGGTTGCTCTTAATAGGCTAAATCTTTCTGCAACTCTAAGTCTTCATACCTCAACACATGTGTCACATCAGAGATGTACTTCTGGAGCATAGAAACATGGAATACGTCATGGAATCCTGACAGTGATGGTGGCAAGGCTAACCTGTAAGCCAACTGACCGATCCTTTCTAGGATCTCAAAAGGTCCTATGAACCTAGGGCTTAGCTTGCCCTTCTTTCCGAACCTCCTCACCCCTCGCAATGGTGAAACTCGGAGAAATACGTGGCCCCCAACCTAGAACTCTACGTCCCTACTCTTGGGATCAGCGTAGCTTTTCTGTCTGCTTTGTGAGGTGAGCATTCTAGCTCGGATCTTCTCCCTCACATACAATTCTGCATACTGATCCACAATATATGTCGATCTCACTGGAAGAAAATGGGCTGACTTCGTGTATCTGTCCACTATCACCCACACCGAGTCATGAAGCCCTACAGTTCTGGGTAAACCTCCCACAAAATCCATCGTAATATCCTCCAATTTCCACTCGGGAATACCCAAAGGCTGAAGCATCCTTGCTGGTCGCTGATGCTCAGCTTTCACCTGCTGATAGGTTAAACATTTAGCTACGTACTCCACCACATTCTTCTTCATCCTGGGCCACCAATATAATGTCCGTAGATCCTGGTACATCTTCGTGGTACCCGGATGAAGTGAGTACGATGTCGTATGTGACTCATCCAATATCTCTTGTTTGATCCCCTCATCATTCGGAACACAAATCTGTCCCTAATACCAAAGCAAACCAGTCTCAGAAATAGAATAGTCCTTAGCTACTCCAGCTAAGACATTCTCTCTAACCTCCTGTAACTGAGCGTCTACCAATTACCCTTCTTTAATCTGCTCTAGCAGGGTCGACTGCAGAGTAATATTAGAAAACCGGCCCACCATCAATTCTATCCCTGCTCTGACCATCTCATCAGCTAACTCTCTCGAGATCTGGGTGGAACTATATAACTGACCTGGGACCCTCCGGCTCAATGCATCCACCACTACATTAGCTTTCCCCGGATGGAAAAGAATATCACAATCATAGTCTTTCACCAACTCTAGCCAACGTCTCTGTCTCATGTTCAGGTCCTTTTGGGTGAAAAAGTACTTCAAGCTCTTGTGATCGGTGTATATCTCGCACTTCTCCCCATATAGATAATGCCGCCAAACCTTCAGTGCGAATACCACTGCTGCTAGCTCCAAATCATGGGTAGGATACCGCTGCTCATACTCCTTCAGCTGTCGTGATGCATAGGCTATAACCTTCTCATTCTGCATCAACACACAACCTAAACCCAACCTTGATGCATCACAGTGAACAACAAACTTCCCTTCCCCCGAAGGAAGACTCAACACAGGCGCTGTAATAAGCCGTCGCTTCACCTCTTGAAAACTGTCTTCGCACTTGTCTGACCAGATAAACTTCAAATTCTTCTGTGTCAATTCTGTCATTGGTGCTGCTATCTTCGAGAAGCCCTCTACAAACCGTCTATAGTAACCTGCCAAACCAAGAAAACTCCGCACCTCTGAGGCGTTCCTTGGCCTCGGCCAATCCCTAACCGCTTCTACCTTTGATGGATCCACCTTAATCCCATCTTAACCTACGATATGTCCAAGGAATGTCACTTCTGGTATCCAAAATTCACACTTCTTAAACTTGGCGTACAACTTATGCTCCCTCAACTGCTGAAGAACCTGCCGAAGATGAAGCACGTGCTCTGCCTCTGAACTGGAGTACACTAAGATGTCATCGATGAAGACAATAATGAACTGATCCAGAAAATCCTTGAACACCCTATTCATTAGATCCATTAAGGCTGCTGGGGCATTAGTCAAACTAAACGACATGACCAGAAACTCATAGTGCCCGTACCTCGTTCGGAAGGCCGTCTTCGGTATGTCCTTGTCCTTGATACAAAAACTGGTGATAACCGGATCGAAGATCATTTTTCGAGAACACCGTCTTACCCAGCAGCTGATCGAACAAGTCGTCAATCCTTGGTAGGGGATACTTATTCTTGACATTCAACTTGTTCAATTCACTGTAGTCTATACACATTCTCAAATTCCCATCCTTCTTCTTCACAAACAAAACCTGGAGCACCCCATGGCGAGTAACTAGGCCTGATGAACCCCAAATCCAGAAGCTCTTGCAACTGTATCTTCAATTCTTTCAGTTCTACCGGTGCCATCCTATACGGTGCCCTTGACACTGGCTCTGTCCCTGAGGCCAACTCAATGACAAACTGAATCTCCCTACGCGGCTGCAACCCAGGTAAGTCCTCAGGAAACACATAGAAGAACTCGCAAACCAATCTGGTCTCTTCCGATCCTGTTGGCGATACCCTGGTGGTATCCACCACACTAGCTGGGAAACCTATACATCCTCCCTATAATAGGTCCCTAGCTCTCAACGCTGAAATTCTGGGTATGCGGGGTCCATGCACCGCTCCTACAAAGACAAAGGGATCCTCGCCCTCCAGCTCAAAGGTCACCATCTTCTTCCTGTAGTCAATAGTAGCTCAATATCTAACCAGGCAATCCATACCTAAAATCATATCAAAGTCTTCCATACTCAACTCAATCAAGTCTACTGACAACTCTCTACCATCAACTATCATTGGCAGTGCTCTAATCCACCTCCTAGAAACTACCAATTCCCCTGTAGGAAAAATAGTCTGAAACCCTGAAGTACAATTCTCACTAGGTATACACAGTCTATCAATCACCTTACTAGAAACAAACGAATGTGTAGCACCAGAGTCTATCAATATAGTAAAAGGAGAGCCAGCGCAAGAAAACTGACCTGTCACTACCGAGGGACTAGCCTCGGCCTCCGCCTGCGTCAGGGTGAACACTTGAGCTGGAGCAAGCTGTCCACCTTCCCCACATCTCCCTTCTTCACTGTCGGCCAGTCTTTCTTGAGGTGTCCCACCACCCCACGCACATAACAGGCCTTAGCCCGACACTCGCCCGAATGGGATCTTCTGCACCTCGTGCACTCAGGATTGGTCCTCCATGAATCACTGCCTCCCTGAAGGCCACCCTGAGTACCCCGACCTCTCCTATCAGGACCAGGAGCGGTCGAAGCATCAGGGGTCTTTCTCTTCAGATCACTGGGGCCTCTACCCCTACCAGAACCAG